>NT_177052.1:507695-559010 GCF_000188095.3 Bombus impatiens
GGCGGTGGCCGCCTTATCTCGCCGCTACCTCTGGCAAAACTGCAGTCAGCTCGAGGATACCTCGTGGAGGACCTCGAGGGGTGTGGACGGTTGGTGGAAGGTGCAGACGGTCGAAGACTTTCAATAATTCTTCGGAATAACTTTGAAGCACCGGAGACGGACTGGCGAGTTTCTCCGGGGAACTTTCTCTCTCCTCTCTCCTTGGACCGCCATCTTTTTCTTTCGGTTTTCCACGCACAAGTTTCCCGGTCCTCGTCGGCTAGCCTTCTCTTATCTTTTATGCATTATTGGACGAATGGCTGAAAAGCAGCCGGGGCTAGGCTCGTCAGCCTTGAACCCCTTCTCTCCCTGAGTTGGCCCCATTCTCTCATATTTCGGAACCAATATTATGCTAATATCACACGGTGCACCCGTCTCATGAGATACACCGATGTAAAGGATCTGTCGTGTCTGTCACGGGCTTTTGAATAATTTCATAGGTGGCCGGGTGTGCGAAAAAATATTAAGGACTATTATTAGTCTGATAGGGTGAGGCTGGAGTTTGACAGGCTTTCAGACGAGGATGAAACTCTGGGGTGGACTTTCAGATTCTTGGTGGGTGAACGAGTTTTATGAAGTTTCGTTATTGTATTTTATGTGGAACGTGTACATCGAGTTTTTGGGTTAAGCTTCTTTTAAATTATACAATTTTACTTTCAAATGAGGATTTTCATATTAAAATATTTTTTACGAAATAATGGCGAATATAGCGTCTCTAGGACTTCTTTTATGAAACGTATTATCGTTAGAAAAATTATATAAGGACAGCAGAAATACCAATACAGGATATGCATTAGTGTTCTTCTTATTGCAAATACTATTTAGAGTTTAATTGAAGGATCAAGATGTTTCAATGATTAATTTAATATTATGTGATCTACAAATAAAATTCTATTTTTCCTTGACAACTAATTTTAGTAAAGACTAGAATTTCATTTAAAGATCACTAATTTAGAATTGATTTTCATACCTAATAAATAGATCATATAAAATTTTTAAAATACATCTGCTTTAATTCAAATTAAAATGGAACTTCGCTTTTCATCTATTAAGTAATAGGTCAAACCTGTCTCCTGTCCACAAAAGTTATTTTCAAATCTCCTGTTTATCTTCTATTTATGAATTTTAATAAAACTCATGCCCGTGTTTTCTTTACCAATTCCGTTCCGCTAATTTAACACGGAAGTCGACCATCTGGAAATTTACCAAGATCGCAAGAATTCGAAGATCGGTGTGTAAAATAAGTGATAGTTTCCTTTCGTCACGTAATTGACATCGCGACAGGGACAAATGAATTCCCTAGAGGTGATATCTCGATCGACTAAAATATCTTCAGTGACGACCGGTGAATATCTAAATAAGCGACGATAAGGGTACACGTTATCGTTTAATCGAACGCTGAATTGAGGTTGTCGCTGCTCGCGGCCTACAATGTGATTTATAAGAGCTACTACTCAAGGAGAACCAGCGTACAATCTGGTCCACATAAGTAGACTTTCAGACGTCGCGACGTTAGATATTTATGGATCATCCGTGTCGATCGTGTTCATTTTTCTTGGTCTCGTGATTTTTTTGCATCTTTTTTTAAGTATCCATGAGGTATTAGGTGCCTGTAATCCTGTTCAACATCACATCTATGCATATTTATTACTGTACATATGCTGTAATTAAATATATAAATTTTTTTAATCCTCATAGCAAATATATCTCGAGATAGCAAACAAATATGAATTACAGACTTTTAGTTTCTCCGACAAGAAAAATTAATAAATTTGAAATGTTCAACGTAAAATATAAAATACAGAAATCCAGGATTTCTCAAAATTTATAATAAATCGAAATTGTTATTTCACATTCAGAGAGCTGTATATACCCACGCGTATGTTTGATTCGGGCATACAGAATTCCTATCAATATTTATAACTTTTAAAATCAGGTTAAAACCTTAATTTAATGCAATATTCCGAGATCCGGCAGGAAAATGCGAAAATTTAGTATAAATTTTAAACATGAAATATTCAAAGACATGGTTTCTGCATTATTAACCCATTAATAAATACTGAATAAATAAAATCACGAATAAAGAGATTCATAATTTTATCACGAATCCAGAGCAGTACGTATTACGTCGTGGGTACAATACGTCGATTCTTTCGCTCACTGTTCCAACTTCCTCTATTTTTCATCTCTTTACAAATTATTAAGTAACGTATCCTCTTTATTTGGAGACAAAATATGTGTAACGTTCGGCAGCCGTTTATATTACAGATTGAACGGTCAGATGGATTCAACGATGGTTTATCCACGGAATCGCGAAATACAAAATTACGATTGATATTGGCTTGGGAACGAGTGAATAAAATGCAATTCAACAATTATTGTTTGACATAAATCCATAGCAGGGAATAAAATATTTGAGTGAATGCAAATGGTACCTGAAACGATATTTAAAGAACAAATAAAACCGCTCGTTGCGCTATCTGGCAAATGCGTTTGGCTATGTTTATCCAAACAGCGCTTTCCACGAGTTCCTATCTGATTCGAACATAATTTGTATTTCCCATACTCACGAGTCCGAAAACTCTTATCGATTGGACAGACAGCGTGAAACTTCTTTGAACTTACCTGAAACAGAAAAATAGCTATCACTTAGTATAACGGGAGATTTAAATTGCGAGCTATTTCATTGGTTTCAAGCAATTGTATTTTAGGCAATTTGTTTTAAGCAATTTTTAGTTAAAAGCAAAAGTAAGAAATTTCGTTACCATCAGGAAAAATATATCTTATATATAGTAATATAAAATTACTATATGTATATTTAATAAAGCTGCTGTCATATATTGTTATTTCGTTTTTAATAATCTGCTTTTTGATCTTATCAGTCTAGGTTAGCTTTAAGTATTCAACTGGACCATAATAATTATACAGCTAATAGTTAGAATAGTATCTATTTATAATAAAGACACCTCACGTTAACATTGAAAATAAACTTCTACATGATAAGAATTTATAGTAATTATTTATAAATATCGAAACACTCAAATTATTAGTTAGCAAATTATATATAGCAGCGATTCGTATTGAGTGACACCCATGTTACTATAAAATTTTATACTAATTACTTGTAGTATTTCGATAGCATATAATTTCATTAAGAGAGAAAAGGATATCAATCAGTGTGACGGGAAATTTGGTCGTTATAATTTATTTCACCGGTTTTGCAAGTAATAATAATTTACTAACTAATAATTTGGATTTCAATAACCTTTCAATAACGTTTATTCGAAAAAGGAATATCAATTGGCGGGAATCGTTATAATTTATTTCGCCGTGATCGCAGTTAATAATAATTTACTAACTAATAATTTGGATGTTTCGATAACGTTTGGAGTTTATTAAAAATTATGGTAGGATATATGGCCACCGTGTATCGGAATAAATTAGAAATCCACGCGGACACACGGATAGGAAAGTTCGTCGATAAGGACACGCCGATTCGCATACATATTCATCGGAAAAAATACTAACACCTTCAGTCAGTTTATCAGCATAGTAATTAACTTCGTCAGAGATCTAAGGATTCGAGCACTATATCAGAATAGATTTGCATATTTATACGGTCTGCGTCCGAAAGTTTCGTCTGGAGGCAAGAACACTGTCCAAAGCGAATTCTCGTTGGAAGGCCGAGCCCGATCAAAGGTTTGAGGACTGTAATATTGTCTGGGAATAAATTTACGATCATACGGCTATCTATAATCGAAAGTCTATAAGTCTGATCGATTCCGAGTCTTATTGGAAAATCGCCTTGTAATGTCGTGGTTCGATCAACTTATAAAGACGACTATTTCAAATTTGCAAATCTAAATTAGTTATGCGTAGCTGTTAATTAATTAACATTCGTATCGATAAATATAGTTGTTCTCATTATGTTATCAAAATACATATTAATACAAAATACGTATATTGCGTATTGAAAGACTGTAATGTTAAGATAATACAAGATCAAGATTAGATTGGGATTGAATCGACATGCACAAATGGCACAATGAGTCAATATTTATTTAGTTTCTGCCATATTATATAGATCGAGCAATCTAAGCTCCTATGAAGCTGAAACTACATCTACTTCACTAATTCACGCTGTGTTTGAATTCTATGTAACTTGATATTGTATTCAGTCTACAAAGCTAAATTAATTAGAAACGTACTTATATAAATGCGAAATACTAGATTGGGTAGTATTTAGTATTTTTCTTAAAGATGTTTCATGGCAACGTGAAGGCACTACAATTTATAGAATGTAATTAACAGAGTGAAATATAAATATTTATAAGAGTTTCAGGGCATAGAACTGCTTTGCAATCCAATTTTAAAGAAGTTCATACCCAAGAAAGATGAATAAATCTAAATATATTTAACTTATGAAAGCGATTAATAAATCTTAAATATTCAACGCACAAGTTTAATGTAAATCTTAAATATTCAACAGATAACACTTCATATTTATAATATTTGCGTAGGTGTGTAATAAATCCACCGATTGTCAGTACTACATATTAACATATCAACAAAATACGACCCCATCAGTTGCTCAACCGAGATTTATAAATTTCCAATGCCCAATAAACAAAATTTTACATTTATAATATCTATATAGGTATAAGTTCATCGAAATATGCCAAACATTTGACATTGATTAATATCTCGCATTAAAATTCCACACAATATCAGCCCGTCAATCTTGTCAAACTTGTCCAACAAGCAAGATTAAGGGGAACAGTACATCTTAAGAATTCAAAACACAAGACATAATCTTAAATATTTGACAGACAAAATTCTACTTTTATAACGCCTACGTTCCAAATATCTCATTGTCGATATCATTACGATGCCAAATTAAGATCCTAAAAGACAATAATATATCTTATCCGTGTCAAATTTCTCCGACAAATCCAATACACGAAACTAATGAAGTATTTAACAAATAAAATTCTACATTTACAATATCTACATACTAAACATCTTATTGTCGATATCACATATCAAGGTATGCTAAAAAAAAACAACGAGCAATCAACCCCTTTAAACTTCTGCAACAAAAGAAATTAATAATTCTAAAATATACAATATCGAAAACTAACAAATCTTAATTATTTAATAGACGAAATACAAATAAATTACATTTATAAGAGCTACGTATACGCAGAATAAATTACAAATAACGATAGGTACCATGCTATCAATCTCAAAGTTTCCCAACAAGAAGTATTGGATGTGTTTACGATAAACAGAATTTCACATAAATATAACAAGCATCTCGTTGTCAGTACCACGCGCCATCAGACCGAAAAATACCCATCGCCTCGAAACTTGTGCAACAACGTCTAAGTACGAACATGATGCTCGTATCGTGACATCAATCCTGTACAAACACCAAACATCGTCAACATTGTGCATCAATCTAACTCCAGTATTCTGAGCGAAAAGGCAACTCTATGGAATATCGACTATTTAGAACAGAAAGCGGCAACGAGCCGAAAATTCCGTCAAGCGCAGTGGCCCAAGCCAAAGAGCGAAATCGAGTGTGGCCAACGCTGAGAAAGCTTGAACTGGAAAGCACAATAACCGTGAAAGACCGGAAACATCGGGAAAACTCGATACGGGTGTTCGAGCTAGAAGCATAGCCGAACAACGATCCCCAAGGGCTTGGTTCTCTCCCACATTCTCTTTCTGTTTCCCTGCACGCTCGCTCTCTCTATCTCCCTCTCTCTTTCTCTGTCTATCTCTTTGTCTTTCTCTTCGCTAGATTTCAATCAAACTCGGCGCGCAACTTGGCATCGCCTGAAGCTAGCGCGACGATAAACGTCTTAAGCTCGATCTGCAACTTCGTTTCGACTATGTCTACGGCGATTAAACGGAGGCAAACGGTGGCTGCAATCCGAGCAATCGTTTCTGTACTGGGTGTTTCGAACGTCCCGTAGAATAATCTGCAAGTGTTCTCTTGGCATTGCAATTAGGAAAGTTGAAACGCTTAAAAATAGTCAAAACAAAGTTTGCACCGTATTATTGGAATTTGTATTTAATTCTACCGCAATAACTTCGGTAACATTTTGCTATGGTTAATTTCATTATTCGTTCAAATTTCGGCTACTATCGTCGAACTATAGGTGTATGTTAAACTATGTAGTATAATAGATTGTATCGTCCAATTTTAGTTTCCATATATGAAGATATTTACTGGATGATGCAAAAGCTCTGTCGAATAATCTTGCAGGTCTTAGCTTAACATGGTAATTGCTAAAATCGGTGTACTTGTAAAACAACAGAAAGGAAGTTTGCACTGTGCTATTGGAAAGTGGATGTGATTTTTCAAAATTTTCGCGACCACTGTAGCCATGTAACTATAAAAAGCTTTGTAAGCTATGTAACTATTTAAAACTTTCATTATCTAAATATAGATTACAAACTAAATTAAATATTCTAAGCCAGACTACTATGTCTTCCATTGGCCGCCACTGGTAGATTTAAATTTTCCGGAACGAAAGATACCCGAATGCAAGAGAAAATCTCAAGATATAAAACATTCTGCAAATCCTCCGCTCAGCTTTTAAACCAATCCGTAATTTGCAAAACCCGACGGATCTCGATTTCTCGGGCATGTGGCGAGCGTACACGCTCGATGATCGAGCGAAGGTCGCTGCTAGCGTACGATGGCACGCTTTTAATCACCGTTGGACCGGATTCGAGAGGAGTCGATAGCACGGGTCTCGTTGGGCCTTGCGCGGGACACTCCGAAACAAGGGTTAAAAGCTGCGATGGGGTGGAAACGCGCAACTGCAACCTATCTGCCCTGGCATAGAGAAAAGCTTGTACACGGGACGAGGGGAAAGTTTGAGGGGTTGCACCGTGGAGGGTCGGAGGCAGGACTTCCAAAATGGAACAATTGAAACCGGCCGCGATTCGGGCAGGTACCCTCCTGTTCGCAAGTTCAACTGATTGGGGCTTCGATGGTGAAGCATGAGCTTGTTTCTTGTCCTGCGTTGAGAAGGTTGAGTGTAATTAAAGATTGGTTTTTGAGCTACTAAAGGGGTTGTTCTAATGAGACTCTTGCATTTCCTATAATTTGGTAATTGGTTATTGGGTAAAACTGTTAATTCGAGATGTTTTGCTTAGCATAAACATTACTGACTTATCTATAAATCTTTAATATCCTCCGAAATAGATTATGGTTACGACGTACATAATTCAGCATCATCAAGAGCAACTCGACGTTCTAAACCTTATCCATAACACAGACGCCAGAATAATAATAGGAGCGTACCGAACGAGCTCAGTCTCCGGCATTTTCCCCGAAGCAAATCTAATACGACTGAAATTCCGAAGGAAATAATCCACACTCTCATATGTCACCATATTCGTAACAATCAAGTGCATAAAATATTAGTAAAACCGCCCACCGGTTCACATTACACGGAAAAAGCACGTACAGTCAAGCCATTTCACGTAAGAGTTCAAACATACCTACACCACATTTCACTAAAGCAACACCACATTTCAAGCACTAAGTGGTAACAAAGACTCAAAAGACAAACACCTCATAAAAACAAAGATAAGGGCAGAATGGAACAACTGTCAGAACCGCAACAGCTTTTTACATAAATCCAGAAGAAACACACATGAAATAAGTCGGCTATGATCTTTGTAACAACAGAGCAGACTCAATGACTCAAAACCTATGAATATTGCAACACCAACACCATGGAACATCAATTTTGCCACTCCATAAAATCCGAAGACACAAGACGTAACTTCAGGATACTCAATGATGTACAGTCACTTCTAACTAATAAAACACAATGTAAAGAAGGCTGTAAGCTTCCTAAAAGAAATAGGCCTCCTGCGCCGTTTATAGAAACGTACGAATCGTACCAACTTCCTAGATAACTAATTACTTACTAATTAACAACGCTAACTAGGATAACTGTATTAAACTGAACATGTAAACAATATTTAACATTTATATATTTATAGGATACATGTAACTATAGTCACTAATATCTTACCAGAGGATTTACTAGACCATAAACAATAAATAAAAAAGATATTGCTTGGCATGTGTATACGAAGTAGTCCGAAAAGTTTCTTTCGTTTTATAAGGAAATAATGGATGCACAACATTTTCCGTTTTATATTATTTTATCGAATTACATATGATCCATTTTATTCTATCAACCTAAAGCTCACAACGTTCGACAGATTAGGTTTCATGTTTGTATAAAGATGTGTTGTAAAAGAGGTGTTCACAAAGAAAAGACACTTTCCGGACAACCTAATTTTGTCTTAAGCTGTGTGTTGTTTGGTATTATTAATTGCATGATATTGTGTGAGCAATTATGATTACGGTAAATGGAAGAGCGGTAGTATCGCTTAATAGTACTGAAATTTCTATATCGATGTGTATATGAATTATTGTACGAAATTAGTTAGGGGACGAAGCTGCTAGTTTAAGAGGTTTTCGTTGTCGAGTAAAAATGTTGCTTTTAGTTATACATTTTTTTAGTACTGTCAGTTGCATGGTTTTGTGTGAGAAGTTGATTATTTGGTAAATAAAAGACAGGTAGTAGATATCGCTGAATAGTATTGAAATGTTTGTAACTAGGATTTCGTAATTGATTATCATATTAACTTGAAATGTTCAGCTCATTTCAGTGAATATGTTGATCGGGGTCATGTATAGTTTTCTCTTATTAATCGCACGGTTTCACGTATATGATTTAAAGTTTAGTATTAAACGCTATAATTACGCACGAAACTGTTATAATTTATGAAAAATTGAAGTTCAAATTGCAACTGATATACAAAACATTTATTCTATAACTCAAAAAAGAATCTCCAATAAAGTAATATTCTGAAAAATAACGATTTCGCAGAATCTCGTGAGACCTTATCGAATAATTAATCGCACAGTGGAACTTCCGTATTCAAAACGAACTCCGTTCACCTCAACCTAATTACACGCTCGTTTATCAAAGCAGCACCTCTTTTCTACATCATTTAACAGCAATATCCAACTCCATCCTCGACTTCAACCTAATTTTACTTACTGACACGCTACAATACAGAGCAGAAGGCAAATTATATAACGCAATCTACTTGAAAATCTTCACCGTGCACCAAGCACGTATCGGAAGTTTCAAACTGATCAAAAAGACCTAAAATTTCTCGGAAAATCAAAGGATCAACTTGCCTGACTAAAGTTAAACAGTTTTAATTAAATCTACTTCCATTATGATATAGTACTTTTATTTTTTAAATCGATAGAGTCAAAAAATACAATTAAATACTCTATTATTATTATTCAATATCATACTAAGACTAGAAAAACTACTGTTATATCTATAAACCTTAAAATGATTATAAATAACACCAAGATAGTAGGGTTACAGATTACAATAAAATTCACATGGTCTGAAATCTTACCAATGATAGTTCTTAAAGGTTAATCATATTCCACTTTTTATTAATTTATATACTTGTAAATAACAGAGTTGTGAATTAGAAGTAGTTGCGATTTACTTTATGCTTTCTTATATATTTATTGGATTAACAGTCCTGTATCGCTGCGACAGCGATAGTAGATTGTAAAAAGACTTGGACCGTGCATCATCGTTAAGCGAGGACTTCCGGCGCAAGCCGCTACTGAAATTCCTACGGAAACTTCTCCACCCTTGACCCTGGAGATATATCGTGAAAGTTTTGTCAACCCGAAAAACTCATCGGCAACTTCTATCCGGGGTGAGGGTTCCAGTTATGGAAGAAGAAACGGCCGCCTTGGAATCAGCGAAACGGCAATTTATTCGCTTCTTAGAGTCGCGTAATGCCAGATCTAGTTGAATTTTATGAAGCACTGTCGTCAAGAAGGGTCGAGTAAGAAGGGGAAATAATTTTCTGAGGAAGCGTTCTTCAGCAGCTATTGATATCTTCGAATCTTGCTCGTCGATGGTATCCGTCTTTAGAAAACGTAGGAATGTGATTTTTGAGAAATATGTTTCGTAAGAAATGGAACGTTACTTAGATAATGAGTTGGGAAATATGAAGTTCTGCTAAGTAAAAGTTCGATGTTGATATCTTTGACAAAAATTGTATTGGTAGGAAAAAATTAGTATTATCAGGTCATGGAGTTGTATTCGATCACAATGATTCATTATACGAGCTACGGTTTATCCAATTGTTACTACTTCTAATAAAAATGAACTTTTGTACGATAATAAAAATTGAAATGATGTAAGTACTTTTCAAACTTCCTATAACTCAATCTGTTTTCCTATACTTTCACAATATTTAATAAATTTCACACTACACCAAAAACTGTTATTTCCATTCGACACTTTTGACGAAATATGCGCCGCGTGCAACTAGCTAAATGCGAAATTACTTCTCTGAATGTTTACAGCAACTGGCGATGTCTCACCTCGGCAGTTTTCCGAAGCAAGATTATCTCGACAGTTTTACGGCGGTAAGCCGTGGAAAGTCTGCAACGGAGGTTGAAAGAGGAACAGTCATTATCCGGGCTCACGCGACAGCGGAAGTGAGAAAGAGGCACATCGAAGGTGTTTCCGCCGATCCATTTGTCGTTCTGGGGAACTCGCAGGCGTCGGGAAGCAACGCGCCCCCTTAATTATTTCTCCTTTGCCAAATGAACGTAGCTCTCGTCTCGTGAAAGCGTCTCGAGACTTCATGAACGAGAAAATTCCTCGATACTTGGTAGAAATGGATTGCGTGAAGTCAGAAAGGAAGAGAGAAGGACAGTGAGAAAGAAACGTGACGGTCATCGCGATTAATTAGATCGACAGAATTGATCGGGGGCCAATTATTCGGCGCTCTCTTCAATTAAGAGGGAGGCGTCTCTAAAGCCTGCGAAACGGGCGTCGAATTAAACCGAACTAATTGTGCCTGCAGCTAATTAAAACAACGCCGCCATAAAGTTACTCGAGCCACCAGCTCTCATCTGGCCGTGAAAAGCCTCGAGACACACCTGGGAAGCGGCTAAGAAACCGAGTGTACGTGCGAACTCTCTCACTCCATCGATGAGCTTCTAAGGAAAGAGATGTAAGTGAGTGGAAAAATTTAACGATAATTTGGTTTAGTTCGGGATTTTTTTGCAATTTTTACAGTTGGGGATTATCCGATTCGTGCTTTTGGGAATTATCGTAGTCGATTTTCGTACATTTGCAAGTTGTTATATTTAATTATTGTATATTTGGAAATTACTTAATTGCCTTTGTAAAAATTATTTAATTCCTGCGTTTGATAGTTAGTTGATTCTTATATTTGAAAATTATCTAATTCTCTAGTTCGATAACTTTTAATTCTTGTATTTGGAAATTATTTAATTTTTGATTCAGGAGATATCCAATAGCTACATTTGAAAATTATTGATTTCTCGTCTTTGGAAAATAGGATTTAATTCTAGTGTTTATTTTGAAATCCATTTATTTCTTCCATTTTACTGATCCCGCGTTTTAATTATTGATCCTTTGTGTTCCTTTAAAAAGATGTCTTTGCTCTTCCAGAGAATATTTTTCCCTTCTTTTCCCCTTTGTTGTTCCTCGTCTGTGAAATTACTTATTTAGAAAGAAAGAAAAATAGCGTTTACGTAGAATTTACAATTTTAAGAACATTGTTTCAGACTAGCATTCGCTAATTTTCACGATTCACTAGAAAGGGAAAGAAAATTCACCGAGTGAGCTTAGAATGAGAATAGTGATACTGTTAATTTAATTTCACTGAACTTTACCTACAGCAGTACTTTCTAGAGAAAATAACGACAGGAGTATGCTACTTTCCGACCTACTTTCGCTACTTTACATGCTTTTTCGAGCACAAAATCTTTTTTAGCAGCAGTTCTTCTATGCGAATTCTTCAGAACGTCGCATGCCTTTTTTAAAATTAATTTTTAAAGCATCGTATTAGACACAAAGAACGAAAGTATGCCAGTAATTTAATTACCCAACCTCCTCTTTATTCACTTCAAACAAACCAGTATAATAAGTAAATAATAAAAAGAACTAGAGGATTTTTAAATGTTATTCATCTTCAAATCATTTTCGACGGTTAATTAAAAGAAAGGAAAAAGAAAAAAATCCTTTCGCTAATTTGAAAATTTCCAGTAAATGGAATTGATCAGTAGCGTCTAATCGACGTTACCAAGATTAACACTTTGGTCTTTAAAAAATGAATTAAAATATAACACAAAACAAAAAGAAAAGACTCTTATAACAATTACAAAATTTTCAAAAAGCAGAGTCGGCCATTCTATCTTCTAAGTGGCTCAATTAATACCTTCAATCTCGATGAATCGATAGAATCCCCAAGGAGCAATGGAAGTTGAAAGAGAAAGGGTCTTCGTTCCTCCAAACAAATTCATATTTCACGGTGGAAGGTTTTCAGGCTGTATACGTGTATTATGGTCGTTCGGTGAGGGAGCAGGTCAGATAAAAGTGAAATACGCGGGTTTACTATTGAAACACGGCAGCCGTGTCTCGCGATAAAGATAAACGAGCAGAGAAACCGTGGCGAGGGATCTTGGCTCGTTCGTCATTCGACGTCCTCCTTTGTCTCGTCTCATTACAATAGATCAGCTTTGACGATTCCTTATCCCATTTGAATCCACTTCCTCGGATGAACGATAAATTCCACCGAGTATCTTGTTTTTCGCCACGAGATTCTCGCCTCTTTCTCTTTGAACGCGCTAGAAACGCCTTCTAGAAGATTACTTTGAGGTGGTTGCAGCATTTCGTGAGTAAACAACGTCTTTCTTCCAATTGCTACGTGGGATTGGAAAAGATAGAATTAGTTTAAGTCCATTTTCTTTGAGAAATCTTAACGTTCGTTTGGGGTAGATATATCATTTTTTTTAGATTTCAAGTAACATTGTCGAATGTAAATTGTAATTTCAAGTAGTCATAGTTCATAGTTCGTATAGGTACGTACTATTAAGTTAAAAATGACCTCAACTTATAAATAAAGTGCATCTAATTAAAGTAACATCTCCAAATCTAAATTTTAATTTTAACAAATTTTATTTCAAATGTATTACAATATTAATTTTAATATGAAGAATTTTTCAATGTACAATTATATTTCTAAATGAAAAATAATCTAATTTTATAAATAATCTGAAATGCAGTTAAACTGGTATTCTATCTCTCGCAAATTCTGACGTATATAATTAGAATATCAATATTAATTAATAATAGACATATAAGGATCGCTATCGCTCGAGAAAAACGATTCTATCGATGTTTCCTATATGGATTAATGACAAACGTTCAGGGATAAAAAGGGGCAATTTTGTTGTAAGATTTTTGCACAAAAACTCGGCCCAATAGATGAAGGAGGCGGGTCGACGATGGAGATTCAATTTTGTACGGACGATGATTTATTTTCGTCTTACGAGGATTTATCTTCCGGAAGCTCGTTGTATTTTACAACGTCATCTTCCATTAGGTTCGCAATCTGCAGGATCCCGGGTTGCCGGGATTAAACTGGTCGAATCTAATCGCGTCTCCGAAACCTGCATCAATCACTCGCAACAAGTTGTCACGCGTAGCTGCATCATTAAAAACATGAGACAATTAAAAATGAAAACACGACCGTTTAATTTAACATCATCCTAAATCTTAAATTTCGTAGGATCTTCGATTTATCTTAAAAATTTTCTCTTTGATTTTAGATTGATTCTTTAACAGAAGCTGTCGTTCTCCATATAGTCCAGTCGAATTAAACATGAAACTTATCATTTCATAAAAAATATTTTAATAGGTATTCTATCATTTAATACGGTCTTAATTATGATCGAAAAACCTAAAACTAAATCTCTGATAAATAAAGAAGGAACCTGACTTTTACAATGATGAAGCACTTTTTAGAATGTTTTGTGCCTAATATCTAATTCTGCTGGACAGTCGGACAAGCTAACCCATCTGACTCGCAGTACATTAACATCTCATCAAATTCACCAAGGCCATCGAGCCAGTCCAGTGGCAGACACCTATAAAGCGATTATCTCTCCTCATTCACGTGCGCCAATCGTCCGGTCCTAGAAACCGTCCTAGATCCGTTCGGAATTATCGAGGAAGCTTCAGAATGTCTGAAATCATCGGTACGATCCCACTCTACGAACCAGACGAGAAGAACGGAATCATACAACACGGTCAGGGAATGCAGAGTCGATGTGTGTGCATGCGTCGAAGACAATCACGGCGAAACCCTTTGGGCCAATATTGACGCAGCCTGCTATCGCAATAATGGACAGACGCGTAGGGATAACGCGATGCCGCGCGCGTATATTACGCTCGTGCCTGTGTTTGGACAGTTGCACGCGTGTGCACGCCACGAACACTCGCGCCATTGTACACCTCATAGTTGGATGCCACGCGAGTTCCGTGAATCCTAGGTTTCTCTAGCCACCCACATCATCGAATCCTAAATTCTGGGAAAGAGATCAGTACGTCGATCGTTTCAGAGTTTTCCAACAAGAAAGATGAACAAATAAATATCGTACATTTTATGTTTTACGTTTATGTACCAGCAGTACGATGCGTTTTACATTTTTTGTGAAAATTTCAGTTCACTTTTTCAAGGCAGACCTGAAAATTTTCACGTTATTTAGCTGTTCATGCCGAGTTATAAATATTGGAATCCTCCTATATCGATTCGTTTAAATTTAGTAATTAGTGCTATACTTATTTCTAGTATAACACATAGGGACACCAAAAAATATGAGATCTTCAATCCTTCGTCGAATCATCAAATAGCCAGTTCTGGATTTGGGAAAGAGAGATTGCGTGTTTTCTTTGGGCGAGAGGGATCTGCGAGATTTATCCAGCACGATAGAAGGTTTGCTGAGCAATGATCAACCCTAAAGGGTGTCTTAGGCCAGCAAATGGGATTCTCGTGTTGACGAGAACTGTCAGCCTTTTGTTCTATTCTGGGGAACTCGACGAGTTCGCGGGAAATTTGTTTGCTCGTGACATACCGGGGTGGAGTGTATGATGACTGGTTATCGATGCTATTGACAACTACTATAGGGATGATGTAGCAGTGTGAATTTCTGATTATGAGTCTTTGTTTTGAGTTTTGTGGATCGAGGACTGGAATAAATATTGAGTATCGCAAACATCTATACAGATAGCGTACACTTCTATGTTCAGTCTCATAAAGTATTTAGGTATATTCCTACATAAAACTCCATTCTTCTAAAATTATTCAAACGCCTTAACTCGTTAATCAATCCCAGATATCCAAAAAAGAACAACAAACTCGTTCTATAAATCTTTACAGATAAATCTGTATATAAACTTCACTTCAATCTTTCCATTAATTACTTCGTATATTTATCTTTACTTAAATGAAACTTTGGTTCAGTTCACTCGTCGCAATAAATCACATAATGTCGAAAATTCGAAGTCGTATTATAATTAATAGACAGAACAGATTTCATGATAGATGTTTTTAGCACTTATCGTCCTAAATTTAATCAGTCTTTCTATTCCCTCTAACACCAAGTCTATAAAAATGCAGGTGCTGAAAATGCATAGCGCTTAAGCCATGAATGTTACAAATGTTACAAACTCAACACAAACGCCCTTTCGCATTAAAAGCTTTCACTTCTATCGCTTCCATCATTTACTCCATCCCAACTTCAAGATTATAAAATCCAGTCCCAAAAGTGCATCCGACAAAAATCCCGTTTCAAACAACTTTTCTCCGGTCGGAGCAACCGGGCCGATCAAAGTCGTTTCGATCGGCGTATCGCCGTGGCCGTTAAAAGCGTCATGTAAAAAACGCAGAGTCCGGAATCGAGAACGTCACGGGTGGTGCATGCGGACCTGCAGTCCCTCATAACGTATGCAGTGCAGCACTTTATGCGCCAGGTGCCGGTAGTTATATCGTACGTGTCTGCCTTCTCTCTCTCTTTCGTCCAGCCATTCCTCCGGTATACATCTCTTCGCACGTATATACAACAGGAGCGGTCCTTACTAGCGCGTTTTCTTTCCACGGAACGAACGTTGTTAGACGTTGTCCCCGTCCCCGTTCACCCGCCAAAAATAAACGTCCCGAAGCTGGGGAACAGGTGCGAATCTTCCGAGACACGCTCGGAATACACGGAGGATTTTTAACGAGGAACGCGTGTTGCTTGTCCGTCCAATGAAATATTAGGAATACTGGAAATAGCAAAGAGTTTTACGCGTTCATTTCACTTGGTCTACCTTGTGGAAAGGGGGAAATCGATAAATATTCATCGTTCCGTGTCGAACGGCTCTCTTTCGTCGTTCGATGACGAAGTATGGACGCTGTTCCACCGGAGACGCGGTGCAAGGTGAGTTTTTGCGAGTTATTTATCGTCCGGTTTGAGAACGTCGTCGTCGCTGCATGTAGAGGACGTCTATAAGGTGGGGAAGTTATCAGAGTATTGCGGAACGGTAGGCGAAAAATGTTTGAGAATGCAGAAGCTCTTTCGTTGACAATGGACTGAGCCTCTTTTGAAAGCTGTCGTGAGTTTCAAATAGTTTTGTATGACATAGAAGGAACGTAATTTGCTATTTTAAAATACTGCGTATTCATCCTTTCAGGCAAACACCATTGTAGTTAATATACTTTTGCGCGCATAACATTAGTGAATGTGTACTTTAGATATGTTAGAGTTATTTATTATCAGGTTAATGACTTAAAATGTTCATTCGATGACTATCCACAATAATAAAATGGTCTTGAACGTCAATGATACAGTCTCGAACACCGTTGACTCTCAAATTATCTTAAGTTATCCACAAATTTTCTCTATTATATATATAACCATGTACAATCGTGTACATTGAAAATTCAAGAGAAAACATAGTTGACGAAACTATATCCGCAATTTATAAGAATTTATACTACTTATAGACCTATTTTTTCTTTTAATTCTTTCGCTCAAAAAGTTTATATTTTTAACTAAAATTTTCGCAATATGATAACTAGACATTTATCTCCTTTTTTTTAAATTTACTCGAGAAAATTTGTATTTGTAGGTAAAACTGTCATTTTTACTTAAATTCACGAAGAAAATTTATATTTTCAAAAGAAATTGTAGCAAATGATCACTATGTACCACAATATGTAATACACTCTTAATGATAATTAGTTAAAAGGAAGAAAAATCGCTTAAAACGTGGTACACTTCACGGTACCCCAATCAATCACTGTTACTCGACGCGGAGTATAATTGAACCACAGGGTACAATTGAGACTCGATGATTCAAGGTGCCACTGAACTAATTAACTCCGCCAGTTAACACACTGGCTAACAACATCGATCAATACGACCGTATATCTCAACATGTTAACAGAATTAACGCGGTATATTATTAACAAACATAGTAACTGTAGACAATGCCAATTAATATTAAAGCCGACACATTATGACTGTGCTTAAACTTCGTGTGCTCGAGACAAAAACCATTTAACATCGTCCTATATAATAGCCTAGGAAAGTTATTACTCCTTCCAGTTAGTAGGAGCTCCATAAACTCGACCATCGATCAATTTTTAGATGAAACATTGTTCCAGGTAGACTAACATAAAGTAGCCAACCTTCGTAATTTTCGTCGAATACTAATCACTGAAGTTAGAGGCCGCAGGTCTTAGCATGTCGCTCTTACGAGAGAGGCTTTAATTGTTGGTTTTAAAACTGATAGCCAATTAGTGGCCGCAGTGGCACCCATTAATGCTACCTTGTTCAAAATGAGCTTCGTTTATAGATTGAACGATGGTTCGAAGCTTTTGAAACTGTCTTCCGAAATTGACTTGGGTTTACGAGCAGTGAAATCCATCGAAGGAAATTCGAATACTGTATAAGTGTTGCAATATTTTTTTTCATCCATTGCATGCACACAAATTTTTATACGCAGCCTTTTTGTCCTTCTGAAGTGTAAATATATTTCTGTCTTTTTTAATGTAATATATATTCTGTCCCTTCTTTTTTACCAAAAATTTGGTAAAAAATAATCAGAATATACATATATCTTAATATGAAATAAATTAGTGGAGATGGTAGTAAGTGACTAAAAGTGATAAAAGGACTAATTGTGAATGTAATTAATAAAATTATTTTTGTATACGAAAGTACCAAACGAGAAAGAGAAACAGATCAGGAAGTTTTCAGTCTCATATTCAAACGCTATGCTTTTCCCCTTTTTCTGTCTTTTTACTATGCACTTGAACTTCAATGAAGATTTATTTCAATTATAAATAAATAATAGATATACATACGCATAACATAAAAAATAAAAATAAAATAAAGTAGCTTTAGATGTGTTAAATCCCTCGTAGATAATCTCCCCGCTTCTATATTTTTCTATTTTTAAACACAACAGAGAAAGCTATGAAGGAGCGACATTTTCCATTTCATCGTAGATTCCTCTCGGTTTCAAATCCTTTGAAATCGCTCAGATGATCCCGTATCATCCGTGATAGTTTCGAAACGCGGCACCCGATAAATTTCTCAACCGAATTTACCGAGAACCTGGAAATTTTCGACGCTCGCGGCGACTTTCAAAGGGTCGCGTATTGGCAAACGTTATTTCCGCCTAAGGGTGGATCATTAAGCAACATTCTCCGGCTGCGTACGGAATAAAATCTTGCGGAGCCCCATGCAACAGGTGAGCCCTGCGATATTTCACGTTTCGGAAGTAATCTCGCGTTTTAGCGCGCGATCGCGCCGCCGTAAAGCGCGAGACAATGGCGTTGAAATTAGAACTGGAAGGCCACCGATGAAAGCGTCCCCCAACACAGACGATTAATCAACTTTTCCGCTTTACTTCCTTTCATTTTCTGGGAAAATACGCTAGAAGATAAAATAGGTTGCGGAACTAAACAGTTTATTACGCAAATATATTTTTAATTGACTGTACAGTATCGTTTTAAGACTTTTTAACGACGCAATGTAGCAATGATAAAGAGATGGTGTACGACACGGAGGCGAAAAATTTTTAATGAAATGGAGAATAGTATAATTCTATAGTTTTACTTCTGAGTTTAAAAATATGAAAATATAGGAATAAAGAAATGATGTACGGCCAATATACCAGATAGATACGTATTTCTATTATATACGAATGATCTATGATCACGACGATTATGCAATGACGATCGTCACTTTTCAACATCTTTTGTAGATTGTACTTCGTGATAGTGCTCTAGTTACCTAACAATACCGCGTTTGTTATTATTACTTGATATGATTCTGCGATTATGATACGAGTAAATATCTCAGTGACGGTTCAGTTTAATGATTTCGTAATTTTTTTTCGCAAGATAAATTATTATCTGTTATATAGATCATTTATGTATATTTATAGCTGGTCTTCGACATCAATTAGTTGATACTAAAGAATAATTTAAATTTCCAATCTTAGACAGGATATTGTAGAAAAAAATATGCAGAGATGAGTTTATTCAGATAATATACGTACATCGATTTAATTAATTGTTTGATGACGGAAGCGTGTCTAATTTGCATGTTAATAGAATGAAGACACATCTCCGTGTACCTTTTAATGATCTATCATTTTCAACATGCAGATACGAAACGTGAGCCGGATAAATATCTTGCATTATCGTTGCAAAAACCGCGGCTTCGTCTGAGAGACTTGATTTACGACTGCATATTAGATAAACTTATTTTTCTTTAGTTTTTCGCATGCTAAGAACTTACTGATACTCGCGCATCATTAATCTTTTATGAAAACAGCTCATAAAATTATCTTTATTTGCTGTATATAGTATAAAGAAACAAGCTTCACGATACTGCTTTTATAATATCACAGAATCCGATCATTTCTTTGGTGTTTAACATCCTCTTTTCATACAAATTTATCCACCAGCTACTTTCTTTGCCTTATATAGCATTAATTTAAACGATATTCCATTGTGTTAGTATAAAATTAGTAGAATTAATATATCAGACGTATTTAAGAATATTTTTCAGCAGAAACGTACGTTAAATAAAGCCCTACAATCCTTATAAATACATAGCTCTGCGTTGCGATACATCTGCGAAACTCCAAAAATGAGATCAATTTCCAACACCAAGAAACAAAACTCAGAATATCGGTCTAAACTTCTTGGCCAAAAGTGATCGCCGCCAGTGCTGCCAACCTGCGCAGCCGGTCGACCATCACCGTAGAAATCTCATTTCAATCGATTCCGTTGCTTCGAGCAGGTCGTCGATGCAACGATAATACACCTTGGTCCCCTCCTCGTCCACCGGTCATTACGTTTCTTCTGCACCGGCTCTCTATTAAATGTCGGGCATAAAATTGTAGGTTATGGCCAAACCATTACTCAGCTAGCTTGCGTCGAACAGAGAAAGAGAATGCACGCGAGAGCTAAAAAGGAGGAAAGACGAGGGTCCTGGCGGTCGGATCGCTGAATGAAATGAGTTTCGGCCGCATTAAGGTCGTGCAAGTACCAATCCCGTTCTTCCAGTTCCAGGCCAGGTCCGGTCGCGAGTGTCTGCGTGTACGCACACCGAACAGGCCGAACAAAATCGGTCCTGGCTGGTTATAAATTGCCAACGGCGCACGGCCATTCAGCAAAACGCTCAAGGTCCACAGAGTCCTTGGTCAGAGCCGGTGGCATCGCGATGCCAGGCCGCAGACCGCGCAGCGCCAATTAGAGGCGAGTTGCACCGCTCGTTGATGACAATTAGGGGGATAAATTGGAACGATTGATTATGCGTCTCTAAGCCGTGTTCTCGAATAACGATTAGAGATTCCTCGCCGCCTGGTCTTAGTTGGTTTAGTAATCTAGCAGTGATTAATGAACTGTGCATACTTATGCAAATAAAAATATTTTTATAAATACAATCGAAGAAACAGAAGCTAAGGAAAAATTCACATTTCCTACTAAATATTATTACGAATACTCCGTTTTTCATAATTTATATGCTTTTGTATGTTACACGCATTTTATGTACTTCCTCATATTCAAGATTCCCCATAAATACGTAAAAATCCACAGTCTAGTAATTGGAGATTCTTTGTTGCTTTTACGGTTAATCTACTCTTGAGACCGTTTTCCGCTATAATATATATAAATAATAATCGGTTTGTTTAATTGAACTTAAGGTTGGTATAAAAGCGTTTATTCTTCTTCAAATTTGTAATTTTGCTTCTATTTCCAGCGTACAGAAGTCATATTATAGATCAATGACATTATTAGATATCCGTATCTTGTATTTTATATCAGATTAGTAAATACAAATCAGTTCTGTTTCGAAATATTGATAACGGTAAAAATAGAAACCCAATATTGTTAAATATGGTACAACAAAGTGTTTCATAAATGTGTTTCATAAGTGTTTCATTCATAAAAAATACCAAACTCACTCGAAAACTCACATGAAAAAATAACTGAAAGCTACTAAAAGAAGTCTCTTCAAATTTCCAAAAATCCGACGATGATGAAATTGCACATTTCGCAGATATCATCGAAATTCCATATGCCCGGCAAACTGGGTTTATGAGCCATCACCCGATACCAATCGAACACGTCGGTCCGCAACAACCACCCTGTTCCAAAAGTACCATAAAATTGGCGAACATTTAACGTCAGCATTTCCCCTCTAACCGCTAACTCGTACTCGCGGCAACACTTTTCGACCGGACAGAGCCGCATCGACACAGAGTTAACATCCATAATTAACAACAAGAATTCGATTTGGTGGTGGTGGATGGGGAAAGGGTCGGAGGTCGGACAAAAGCTCGGTCCCAATGTGAATTACAACGTCTCGAAGGTAGCCGCAACGCGACTCTGGCCGTTGTACAATGGATCAGGCGCGGATTAACGACGGGCAGAGGCCACAAAGCGCATGGAAAGGAGACTGGGAACGCATGTTGATTCCGGAAACGAGTCCCTCGGCTCTTGTCTAATGGACGCGCGCGACGCGGCCTTCCACATTAGCTAGAAACAATCGCATTGTTTTTCTCACAATGCCGCGCCGCTGCCGCCACCGCCGTCGCCGCCGCCGCGAACGTGCGACGTCGCCCGCTTCGTGAAGACTCCGTCTACCAGCAGCCTCCTATTCTCTGCGTCCAGACTGCGAAGAGAGCGGAGCAAATGGTCGACGCGTGTTCGAGAAATGTTCATGCGACACACCGTATGATAACGTTGCGATGGAGACATTGTCGGCCGAGGTGAATGGCTCCCTTCTTTCTTTTTATTCTTCTTATTCTTTCCATTCTTTTTTCTTCTTCTTCTTTTTTTTTGAGGAGAAGGAGGAGAGAAGGACATGGCTCTCAGAATCGACGATACGAAGGACTTTTCGTTGTTGGAATTTTTATACACTTGGTTATATTGTCGTATTCTTATGGCACAATATTTTTGTGTGTGCAAAGTGTAAGTACTAGGTTATGGGGTACTAAATTTTTATGCGTATAAATATCAGTATAACATTTTTGTGGAATAAGATTATAACAGATTTAGAGGAAAAATATGTTCCTCTTTGTGGAATATTTTGCCGCTTGAAATTGTTATGGAGTTATAGTGGATTTGTATAATATAGAATTTTGATGTATATAAATACTAGCTAATGGAATAATATTCTTATGACATTTTTATTTATGTAAATACAATATAATATCCATAATATTTTTATGAACGTTATCGTGAATTTTGTAAGAACGCCATATCCTTCCTTGCGTTATATTTATCTTTAGAATGGATTGATTCAGATATGCGACGTTTTATTTGGTTCAACAAAAACAGAACAAAATAATGATCTACATTCGCAAAAAGCAAGTCTGTTTTTAAACCAGATCTTCTTCTCGCGAAGAACGAATTATGATTTCACGATCTGCACAAGAAAAAAGACAAACCAGATTAAAAATGTTTTTTTCAAAGCCACTTTAAACCAGACACAGTATCAAAAGAAAAAAGCTGACGCGAGTCTCATTTATCGAACGTACGAATGAAATGCAAATCGTTCGAAGCTTTGTATAATTGACACGCGGATAATCGGTGGGGCGCAAGGCAAATCGATCGCAGTTTCAAATAAAACGTTTTTGAATTCGTGTCGACGCTCAATTTCGAATACAATTCAATCTCAGTTGGATAATCGACAATTCCATATTCGAAATATAAATTCGATTGATTTTTCATACGAGTCCCGTTGATGTGATCGATCGAAATGAGAAACACACGCAAACCGACCATTTTCAGTCAAAATGTATCGTTCGCTTCCCACTGTTAAAGCCACGAGGGCAGTCAAAAATAGTCGCAATCTGCGTATCTTCATCCTAAATCGGTTTAGTTATCGTGTTCCACCCCTTTTTGCGCATTCTATGCAACCGCTTAAAAGTGTTAATGCCAGCTGCGCACGCAGCCAGCCTCCGAATCGCAGAAATTTTAACCTTCTTGTTGACTTCCGTTCTCCAGCTTTTTTCACTTTTTTCCCCGCTATCCGTCGCTAGTTTACATTCAAATGAACGAGACGAGGCGCCTCGCGTTAAACGCGTTATACATGCACGTACAACTTGTTAGCACGCTTCGCGTTAGTTACGTATAAATACATGGATCATTCGTCGATCTCGAATCGTGTGAAAATGAAATGGCTCGTTATTGCTCGATGGTAAACCCAGTAGCGATCGTATTTGCTCCTTTTCTTCGTTGGATATGAGTTTCGCTGTGTTAGATTTTATGATGTTTGAAAAAGATATTCCTTTCAAATAATATTTAATGTATGGAATATAAGAAAGTGTAATTTGTAAAAATTTATGCTTCAACATCATGTAAATTCCAATACCAGAATATCAATTTTTCTTCGAGCTTTCCTATTATCACATACTTGCTGTATTTTTTTATTGCAAAAAGTAGACCTACTCTTTAAACATTAAAAAAAGGAGAAGACATTTTAATCCTCGCGCAACCTACCTACGTAATTGGATCATTTAAAAATCAAGTGTTGGACGAAATAGAAGATATATGTATTTGTATCGCATCTGATGTTATAAAAACAGGAGGAAAATGTATGTGAACAACAGAATTCGATTTTGTAATCTTCATTATTTAATATAAACTTCCCACATTGTATCATAGTGTTCATGAGTTTTGTTATTCGTCTTGCATTATAGCTCTTATAGCTTCGTAGCTTCAGATTTATAGCGCGTTATAGTTCTATGATGTTCATAACATAATACAGTTTCGATAGTTTTCTCAGTTTCATAGTTTCATACATTGAATAAAATTCGTAACTATAATTTTTCGTTTTCTCATTTTAGGATATAAGATACTCAATAAAATATACTCAGGTGGATTAAATGTGTAGGTTGTTTAATAAGAAACGAATAGATGAAATCGTAATAGTCAGTTGTATTAAAATCAGTATAAGTACAATAGATAATGTATGCAAAATAATCGTCGCTCGCTCGATGCTACTATGTCGATCGCAGAAAGGATAACGATACTCCTAGGGAGCACGTTCAAACATTTATATCGACGGACGTTACCACAAAAAGTTAACTTTCTTACGTAGAAGAAGGCTAGAATCCCGAGTTCGTTTGCCTCTAGACCTTGTAAACCAAAACAATCGTTGGTATTCAAAGGCACAATAATACGAGTCTCTCTCCAAAATTCGAATTTTCTGTTGACTTCTTCTACGCTCATGTGCCGCTATAATACAATCGGGAAAGATCCGATAAAACAAGGATGTAAACATATTCCAAAAAGTCATCGTCGTGCACAGTTCTAAAGTGTCCAAAACTATTAGAAAAATATCAACTTTACAAGTTACTGTTCCCTAAAGTAACATTTCATCTTCGGCTGTCTAACACGTTGTTATGCCTCGTCTTTTGGCGTGGAAGCTATTTTTTTCTTCGTAAAACATGGTATATTTTTCCTTCTTTTTTATATATACGCTAGTGTCATTAATGTCAAGCAGAGTCGTCAAGGGGCTTTTTTCGAAACTGTGTTAAGTGATCGCAGCGGGACGTGAAGTGTTCGGGGCACAGATGTTCTAAACGCTGATTGTTTTGACTGGATGTCCATCGACAAGGGCTGCCAGGCACGTGGTTGTAAAAAATTGAGAGCGTTCGAAAGCCGCTCTTGACAACGCTTCGAGTTGCATAACCACGTGTCACTAACCACGATTACGTTCGCTCGATTAAACCTGCCGAACGGAAGCTGTTGAAGGTTTCAGTCCTTCCCTTGACCCAACGAAATTTTTCTTCTTTTAAACCCTTTACGTAAATGTTTGTTTGATTTCTTGAATATAGAGAAATATTGGACAGAAAGTATATAACGAGTGTATAATATAGTATTTAATATAAATTATAGAGAGAGAGAGAGTATATAAGAGTACATAATATAAATTATATCGGCGCGCATATGTGTTCGAATCTTTAGCAATAGTAATAATAAAAAATTTATTAATAAAAAATGTCCGATTAAAGAAAGTTAAATTTTCATATAAACTGAGCACAAAACATCTTCGTACTTTCGCTGATATTCAATTCGACGAGTGGAATATAAAATTACACCAGAATAAACTATAGTACACTTTATCGTGGAAATATCTCATATTTCCAAAAAAAAATTCAATAAAACTTGAATAAAATCTGTGAAAAAAATCCTTTCCGTGTAATCCGTTCCCACAAAAGTGAATCTGCAATGCCCTAGCGAAATATCCAATATCTCCCTTAACTGTTTCCATGATCCCAACAAAATCTGTTTTTTCATTATAAAAGAAAAAAAAAGAGGAACGAGGGAATAGAGACAGAATTTCGAGAATAGATTGGCCTGGGCGTCAGATAAAAAAAAAAAGAGGGAAGAAAAAATGCTATCATCCAATCTGGCGTTTGTTTCTTTCCCTCGCCGATTAAAAACCACCCCCTTTCCCTTCGTGAGAGCGTGCGTCGATCGGTTCGCAGCCATTTTCGCGCGAGATATTTATTTATGGAAGCTGTTCCCTCCGTTCTGCCGCGAGAAGGCAAAATCGAACGCGCGTTTTGCATAGCGATGACGAGAAGCGACCGCGCGTCCCGACGCGACACCAGTTGTCACACGAGATGACGGTACTTTCGGCGCGAACCTGGCGGATTTTTAATTAAAAAGCAAACCAGGATTTCGTCATCGGGGCCTGGGACCGGAAACCATCGCTGTGACCTCGCAACTCCCTGCTGGTCGAGGATATTTGAATTGAAATCAATTCGCGGCGAGAACGTCGTCTTTCGAACGAACATTTCCTCCCTTTTTTATTTTTTATTATTTGGGGGAGGGGAGGGGGAAGATTTAAGGATTATCCGATGGGATATTTTTGACAAACGATGGTGGAAGTTTAGATAGAGTTGTAATATTTTTGTTATCTCTTCTTCTGTTTTGATGTATTTTATTTATTTTGGAGTTAAAGATTGGAGATAAAGAAATATTCACAATTGCAAATGATGTTATAAGAGATAGATCCATTCTACTAAAGATTCCATTTGATATGCTAAAGTGAGTGATCATTTAATAGGATTAATAAAATTTAATAGAACAGATTGTGATTGGTGTTTTTAATTAAGTTTCTACTAATAGATATTTTTATAATAATTAGTGCAACGATATTTGTTTGGTTTGACATGTTTCATATTACCAAAATAATTTTTCATTGCATTTTGGTTTTGTTACTTTGTGCAGATTTCGAGTGTGATAACTCTCTTCATTGAACGTTTTCTAATATTGGATATATTAAGTTCAAATATCGACATTTTCTTTGTCAAGTTATTCAAATTTGTAAGAATTGTTAGTTTTAGAACTTAAGAACAAATCGAATGAAAGTAATTTGTCTATTAAAAAATTCTGTAACCATCCTCAAATACCAAATTTATGTTTTCACTAAATTCCACGTCACTTTTCCCAAATTTATAGTCACATAAGAAAATCACATAATTGTTCTGATAGCCACAATAATCGGCATAATGAAATTTTGATATTCTTGTAATTCTTACATCGAATATATATAATTTATTTCGACTTTATATTTCTCCTTTAATGTGGTTGATAATTGACAGTAAAACAAGATTTAATGCTAAACTAATATTTACAATTTGAGATAAATAATTTTTAACATAAATAATAAGATATTTTATAATTTCTTCAATTTTCTTCGATGCATATGCACACGAACTTCCACAATTTACGAATATTAGCTGAGCACATTATGTGAAGCAGAAAGAACAGCATCCAGACGATCATTGGAAAGAAAAATCTTTAGTCGAGGCGCAGACAGCTGTTGGAATTAATTGGTAGCGAGCGGACAAGTACCTCGAGGGAACGTTAGTCTTCAACGATACCTCGAAACGAATCGATGAAACGGGAGCAACCAGTCGCAACAATGTACATGAACAATTCGTTACAACGAATTATTCTCTGAATCCTTAATTGCACTTCATCAGACAGTTTTAACCAGTGATATTTTCTTCACTTAACCATTTACAAAGCCATAAATCTTGATAGTTGCATTTCTACATATTTTCACTTGCTTTTGTTTGTTTGTTATTATATAGTGTTTATCGTGGAAAATTTCCTCTCTTATTTAAAGAAAAATGAGATAAATATGTAAATGCTGTATTAAAAAGGCGCAATACAGATATAAAGTACAAAGGAAACAATAATTAATTGACTCGATGTATTTTGAAAGATAAAAGGAGAAATTATATTTCATACGGATGAAAATTTGTTTACTGAGTTAAAATCTTGTTAATCGAGCAAATTCAATATTACTTTTAATGATTTTCGTTTGAGATTAAAAACATTCATTCAGAAAATCGTTATATTATATTAATTTAATAACCAACCTTACAGGAGATAAATACCATTCATTTATATTTGCCCTGTGTTGTATTGAAAATAAAGCCATTGTTATTTCTTTCACGTTCCATATTTTCATTATTTAAATTAAGTTAATTTTTGATATTTAATCAAAGGACATTTGGTTCTTTTTATTACTAATGACAACATTTTAACAAATCTCCGAGAACCTTTGTTTAGCTCAATTAATTACAATAGATTCCGTCGTGTACTTCATATTTTTATACTGTTTTTAGTTGCAAAATAGGAAAGTAAAATCTGTACGAAAACCTGTAAAATGCTTTACATTTTATTCCTACATCGGTATATCAATATCAGACAATCAGTTCACAATAATTATCAGTTTCTACTTTACAAATGAAGTTCGAAGTAACTGAATCTTTAAATACTTTCCTAAAAGTAGACTGCGGATAGTTATGCAAATTCACATTTTGATGAATATAAATTAGAAAAATGGAATCTAGATAGAGAATTCATTTGCCTACTAAACATTACACCTACATATTTTTGCATATTATGTGCATTCTACACATTTGTTCAAGTTTAAAATTCTCATAAATGCATAAAAAGCCGCAATTTCTTCGTAAACAAACAAGATTTCAATTGTATAAGGTTCAATCATTATTCAAACGTTAAACGTTTTTAGTAATTTTCTGTTAGACAGAAACGTCTACATCTCGAATTTACCATAGCACAAATCCTAGAGAACGGTTTCTCTTTCTAGGAATTGCTCCATCGTGTTCGCCAGAAGCGCAAATAACGGCTAGAGTTAATCGAGTTTTACTTTGCCAAACACGACGTGATGCGTCCGCTTGCGCTCGCGTTTCGCCAAACTCGCATACATGACCGACTTAATCAACCTCGAAATTACGGATCCAGCGTGCGTTATCGTGCCGCTAATGGCGGCTAACGTCTGCTTTATTGCGCGACAAATCGTTTATCCTGAAGATCGAGCCAGCCCCGGAACGTTTTCCGGATGTACCATATCGCTTTCGCGAACCGACGACACGGCGCAACAAGTTGGCATTTCTCGCGTTATCGATAGACTTTTTGTTCCTTTTTGTTTCGCTCACTTTTCTGTCTTTTTTCTTTTTTTTTCTGTTGTTCGTCGAAAGGGATGTATCGAGTTTAGCGTGGATATTCCATTCGGAAAATGAAAGTTTGGCTCAGAACGAACTTGATATTTTTTGATGGATTCTTCTATATCCTTTTTAAACTTAAACTTTTTCACTGAATTATCACTATTATGTGAAGTCCCATAATTCGTCAGGATATCATTGATTTAGTGCTCGTTACAATACTGTAACATAATCATCTATCTAATCGGAAAGAGTTATATTAGTATATTTTAAATCTGTTATCGCGTCTTAATTCAAGAATTATTGGTATTTTGTTACAAAAAACATTGATTGACTAAAAATAATTATCAAATCAAGTGATATTTTCTTATTCCCTTAACAACAAAAATTGTTTCGGAGACATTGTCAAATAGTATTTCTATGAGGAACTCCATCTAAATCGTTCTATATATATTTTGTAACATTTAATTTGTAACTGTGTTTAATTATCAAATTGAAAATTCGTGAATCAGAGGCGGCTACAGACAGTGAGAAACCATACAGAGAGTATTTAAAGACAAAATACATTATAAAATTTAAAAACGTTTTCTAAAAATATATTCGGTCACCATAATAAAATCATTATCATAATTAGGAATTCTACGCAGCATCGTACATCGTATCACTGATCAGACACACTGCTTCAGGGAATATCACAATCTCATTCACAGAGTACCAATGCCTCAGAAACTTCGATAAAACGCTACCACACTGTAAAATCCTCATCTATCAATCTTTCCCAGCTCCATCGGTACCAATCACTGGCTGCTATTAGACCTCAAAACGAGCCTACCACTACCAATTACAGACACTGTTCTACCCCGACTTTTTCAATTCTGCCCCGATAGCCTAAAAACCAAGAAAAGACTAAAAAGAGGCAAGAGAACACATCGGATTTACGACGTGTCGAAATTGCACGTTGTTTCGGTGAACGATTTACGATGTCAGCGGCAGAAAAGTATCCTGGTCCTGGCCCGGGGGCAGCAGCGACTTACCGCTTATTACTGTGCACAGCCAATTTATCGTGCACCTGTCAGCGATCGCGATCTCTTTGAGGGTGCCCGTTTCTTCTCCGCGCGATGGAAGCCACCCTCGTCGCAGGATCCACTTCAAAGGGTAACTTTCGGTAGGATAGGCCTCCCCGCGCGCGCCACGATTGTCCCAAGAAAAGGGTGAGCCGTTATTAAAGGCCGATTCCGGCCCCGAGGATGTTCCTTCAGAACAGCACCGATGCCTTAATGGAACAGAGAGCCCGGCCTAATTAACGGCCAGGCAAATAACGATGGGACAATGAACGACCAGGGGTAGAGTGGCGCCTCCTAATTGTGATCTTTCACGATGCATCGTGGCGTAGAGCTTTTCATTGGTTGACTTTTTAAAGACAGGAGTACTTACTCCTTGTGGAGAATTTTATTGCACCAAGTATTTTTTCTGTTTTTTGGATCCGATGGGATAATGTTTTCTGCGTAACGTCTCGCTCTAGGTACTTTGGTTACTTAGGTCTGAAGCCATCTCATGATTTCAGGAAACGTTGTCTTTTGAATAAATTCTCAAAAATTATTGAAGGAGATAAAATAAAATGATAGAAGAAGAATATTGTCTCACGGTTATTGTGTCACGGAATCGAAGCTGCATAGTAGAGACATCTTTCATAGAGATATGATTACATATGTACATATAATGCTTGTGGAAGAGAAAATTCGAGTTTGGAAGAATCTTATGAATGACTTGGATATGTAACAAATTTGAATATATGTATAGTAAAATGTATAACGTATAATGTATAGTAAATACTATGAAAGTGCTATTTTTCATGGACGAGACGGAGATAAAGTTGAAGAAATTCTACATATTTTTCGATAGAAAGAAAATAGTAAAGAAATAATATTATAAATGGCCCAAACTCATGATAAATTGGAACATACAACAGGACAATGCAAGAGCGCCATTTTTCATGAATAACACGGCGGTAGCAGAGTCGAATAAATTATATGCATATTCCTAGCATAAATAAGAAAGTAATAAAAAGTAATAAGTGAAAAAATGCTATAAAGAATCTAATTGATAATCGGAAACAAGATAACTTTAAAATATGAAATAATAATCATTTTATGATATAAATTATACGTTTCTTGGACATGTACCTATTCGATGTGAAATTTCACGGAATACTGTTCTTGATTAATCAATATTTCCGGTCGCTAAGGACCGATAGTCTTCTTTGTCTTTTCGAACGAGGCCAGATTGTCAGTGTTCGTAACAATAGAAGACATGTGAAGTTTGAAGAAGTCACGTTTGTACTAGTTTCCATAGGGACATGACCGACCTAATGTTGCGCGTGTACTTCGTAAATGAGGGAAACTACAACAAATCCCTAGTTCAAACTAGTTTCAACAGCACCACATTAGTTTCTAATACAAACGTTATAATTAAGTTACGTGTACAACGTTACAAAACAGCGAATATTGACACATAGAATTAAATGCCAGGAGTTGCGTGGTTCGGCTCGAATTATCGATACGATATTTTATTTCTTACTGTCCTTCAACAACTCTAAAAATATAAGTCATTTTACTGCAATATTCTGTCCTCTTTAGTTCTATTTTACATTATGTATTTGTTACATTTCTCACAGTATAAACAACCGTGTAATCCAGATTTAAATCTTGCTTAAATAAATATGAAAGCTTGAAAATTTATCTTTTATTACAGTATTACGTTATAAATTTGGTGAGAATTTCTACACCGTGCTTATTCATTGAACATTCATTGTATTATAATGAAACGAATAAATGAAAGCTTGAAAATTAAGCACTTGATCTAAAATTAAATTTTCCTATTTAGCCGTCCTAAAATAAGCGGAAGCTGGAAAATTCATTATTTATTGCAATATTATACCATAAATTTGTTATATCGCACATTTGTACAACATTGCAAATTTGTTAGATTTATTACATTACAAATAGTCACGTATATTTCAGATTTTAATCTTTAACAAATAAACTTTCCAAAATAAAAAAAAAACCTTAAAAATATTCTAGAAAGAAATTCTAGTTGAGCATTCAACGGATCCTAAAGATTTCAAGAAATTCTTCAAAGATTTCTATTTTCAAAGGATTATTACCGAATTAGAATTAATCAAACATTTGAAATAATGTTATCATAATGCCTATAAATTCACTGAATAATTCTTTCGTACAGCGACGGCCGTATTCGAGTTCGGCAAACCGATCAAAGTCAACCGGATATTAACAAACAACGGGAACAAGGCTGGAGAATACGATTCAGACGAAGCTTCGCGTGTTTGCAGGTACGCACATGTTTCTCGGACTCGCTTTGATCTCGACGAAACGCCGACATCTTACGTGTTGCCTGTGTTGTTTGCAGTTGGACCAGGCCAGTCATGCTCTGTAGCTTCAAAGTGAGAAACGTCGACACGAAGTCTGCACACGTTGGCGTTATCGATGACGTTCAGTTGACGATCTAGCGCGACTGGACGTGGTGGCACTCTTTGAACGGCCACGATGGAAATAGTCGATTGGACAAGATGCTCCTTCCCCTCCTTGAGGAATGATTGCGATGGGAATAGTTGATTTTCTGAGCGGCTGGCAACGCCATGTGAATCGAGAAACAGGAATTCGTGGTTTGCGAATCTTCTTAAGAGTTGTGGTGGTTTCAACAGAATTAGAACTTTGAAGTATTTTGAGAATTTGTTAATTTATAGTAATTGGTATTGGAACTTATTAGATTATAATTTGATTTTGTAAACGATGGATTTTTTATTAGTCTTGGATAAACTGTGTGTATTATTATTTTTTTAATAAGCCCATTTTCTAATTAGAATTTCTTTGGAAGTTTATAATGACTCTTCTTATGAGTTACCGTAGATTTAAGTAGAAATGATAATGAAAACCACAAGTTACTTTAATGTTTGAGCATGAAACAACGATGTAAATCCAAGCGTCTATTGCGTTTTTTATGACTTCAAAAAACGAACGTTGGCAACTTTCTTGTCATAATACAGTAAGCGACAATCCTATCTCGCAATCTTCATTTTTGGAAAAATCATTTTGAATATTCGAGATTTAGATTTCAAACTGCCTTGTTATACGCCATAATGTATGTATCATCGCTTTTTCCTTCTCAATTTTATAGCTTACGATAGTGAAACATTTCCTGGACCCACTAATTTCAAAATCCATATAAATCACTTCCTCCATCGTTAAACTTAAATTTTTTAATACTATAACGTCTTCGAATCCAATTTCTCAGCAACTACTAACAGCTTCGAAGAAAATCTATCGTATCTTCGCTCTTGAACGTTTCCTTCCTTTTCCTCCTTTCACGATCTCTTACGAAGATTCTTTCTTCGATATTTTATTCACTTCTATGTTAATCTATCTCTCCTATCGTCTTTCATATTCAAATCCTACGACAGCTACTTCATCGTTGGCAAAATCACGTCAAGTAGCCTCTAAATATGATTTCACAACGAATAGACACATGTCGAAGAATTGTACAATCTATATCGTTTTTTAAAGGATTATCGAGTAAATTTTCTGTAAAAATGTTCAGAGTTAAACATTAATTTCTAAGTTACATTATTAACAGACTGTAAATGATCATGATACGTTAGCATACGTAATTCCTATTCTATATTCTTTTACATTTTATAAGAAAAATTATTAACAATTTTTGTCACCTTAATTAAATATCGTAACCCAAATTATCACTATTGCATCACCATAGTTATCACTCGGTAAAATTACTTGACGATTGAACATAAACCAACATTCTCAGAAATCAATCTTTGTTTCTCCATCCACGTCACTTCGCATTATCTGATTATCGCGATCTATCAACCTAAAATTCTTCAACACGCAACATCCCGCGAATCATTCTTTCGATAACCGGCCTCTCTGTTCTCTCGCCGCCATCTTCTTGGCAGCGCGACCTCGAATTTCCCAATCCTCCAGCATTCCAACTTATCCCGCGTTAATTTCACGCGCAGAACCATCCCAGACAGCGAACAATTCGCGCCAGTCGCGCGTATCTTACTGCCACCCACGCGGTTTGCTAGCGGGTCGCGCGCAGCGTGGAGAACGGCGGATCGGACAGTCGCAAAGTTACATTACACGCCATTACCTTTTTCTCCGGTTCTCATCGTGAGTTGGCCGTCCCTCTGAATTACCGAACGCCGCAAGAACCGCCGCTTTGACAAGCGCGAGTGCGCAAAAACGCCCGGCCACCGCTTCGTCGCCTCTTCGCGAATTCAATCCCCCAGTGTAACTCTCTTTGTATGTATACACAGTGGCTCAACAAAGTATTTGAACATTCACCGTAGAAAACTTTCACGCGTATATCCCGTTATATAAAACACTGTGAAATTTTTCTAACAGCGTAATTTGAGACACGACTGCGATATTATACCAAGCACATTTGAAAGCAGTTTGAAAATTCAGAGGCGGCAAGATATTTACCGCAAACATACATATATCTAGTAAACAAATAATATAGTATGATAAAAAAAAGTATTAAAAATTATTCCGTCAGGCTTAGAGTTGGTTTCAACTGTGTTTATAGAAATATGAATTTGCGAAGATATCCGCGGTCTACCTGTAAAGTTTCTCTGAATTTGGAAGTTCGATTTTAGCACAATTTGCCCCGATCTCACCACATTCGGAAACGCCACGGCAGAAAAGACTCCATGCTTAGTTGCATCTCAACTTACCTGAAACAAACGAAAGAAAAAGCAAACTATTAGAATAATTTCTAGTATTGAACGATGTCAAGCAAAGCTTCTTAAAATTTATAATAGAACAGGAAAGTACAAACTACTACAAGCTGATAAGTTTAGATAAGACTCAAATACATCAAACTAACTGACATATTTATAGAATACATTGAACCTGCCAAATTACACATTGTGGGTACGAGATCGCACCATTCATTTGCATTGGATCTCAAGAGTCTGGTTTCCCAACTTAGTGTTTTAATAAACAAGTAGCAAACCCATATAAAAAGCAGAAGATCACGAATGCAATAAAGAAAGAAGGATATGAGAGATCTTATGAGCGGCAGCAAAGTGGTTATTCTTGGCAGAGAAGGAGAGGAAAATGTGGGAGATGAGGAAAAGAGCAAAATAGCGGCTACAGGTGAAAGCGACGGAAACTATATCGAATATTTTCTGTTTGCTCTTTCAAAAAACTTGTTTCTTATCGATAACGGAGTAGTTAGAGGTTTTGCAGCTCTTTTTGGAACCTTACGATAGAAATTGTGTTTCGATCACGATGCAAAATAGATGAATATGATTAGAGTCGTTTAATGGAAAGAAAAATCGAGATTATTTTCATGTTCTCTTTAGGGTTCTTAGTGGTATATTTTTATTCTTAACCTTTATAATTTATAATTCTCGTAATTTACAATATATCTATTAATATTATGAGAAAAAAAGAATCTTCTTATTGACCTAGTCTTTGATTATTTCTCTAAAATTGATTGAAATCGACCCCGTGATTTATAAAAGTATATATGTTCAGTTGAAATATTTAGTTACAGATTCTGTCCAGTTTTACCTTAAAGTTTTCCACATTTTGCGCTATGAATATTTTTAATTCAATTTCAAATATTTAAATTAATCTGCGATGTTTATTGATGGCGAATTTAAAACAATTAAAAGCGACATCGAAAAATGCACAGATAAAAAAGAATACTTAATTTTCTTGAAAAGAGAATTTTTTAAAGTGCACTGAAAAACGACGGCGCCACTTTTGAATGAATATATGTGCTTTTATCATTTCATACAGTGTATCCACTGAATTTTAACAACCGACAGTATTATCGTAACTTCCATTTGATATCTTCTCTCTCAATAATGCAATTTCAACGCCGCAAAATAATCAAGCGAGTTACACGTTATTCGTGCACGAATTTTCAATCATCGTCCCATTGTTTCGCGTGTTGTTACTTTCTCAATTAACTGTTCCGTTTCCAGCCAGTCAACAGAGAAAACAATCGAAATGCATCATTCATTAAACGCTCAGCTCGTATCGTTCGCAGTGAACCGTTTATTTCTGAAATGTCATTTCGAACAAGTTTTTCTCTTTGCCTCTTTGCTCGCCGAGCCTTCCTTTAAGAGTCGATCTTTGTTTCTTGCCGAGAGCAGCGGAATATCGGGCTACACACAAGGTGGTTCAATAGTAACATTCGCAAACTCATTGATATATTTCACATATGTATATTAAAGTATGTAAATATAGGTTTTTAAACGTGTTACTAAAAAAAATTCATACTATGATACGAAAATGATGCTTCCTATATTCTATATTCTAATTCATTTCACAGTATGTGTACATTTTGCACGCCCTATACATTGCGCATCCCATTATAGGCGTAGAACATGTGGAAAATCGCTTTCGTGAAACGTAGTTTATGAAAGTTATGGAAGAAAATGTAAATAGGAGCTAAACTTGGTACATATATACTTCCGAGTCGATAGGCACAAATAGCATCATGCATCAAAGATCTGTCATTTATTGTTATGTACATTGTAAATAATTATTAGGAAATTGAAAAAGAAAATATTAAAAGATACAATATTTAGATTTATTAAGAATCTTTTAATCTTTTCATTTTGAGCAGTGAAATTAAAGAAACTGCGTAAGTGTACTTTGTTCAATTTAGATTGCAAAAGAACGTTTATTCAAGATTATATCTCGTAAAGATTATAAATCCTTAAACTAGACTCTTTAAGTTCATTTGTAATCACTGCATGTGTCTTGATATTGAAAAGACTTACGATATGGTTTCGAGACAATAAATTACACGCATATTACAAAATCATAGAGTTCATGGTATTGTTCTGAACTTTATAATAAGTTTTTTGTATGAAATGAATTATCGAATGAATTTTCTATAAGGAGATCAAGAAAGATCGCGACAGGTACATTTTCTTCAGTCTTTTTGTTGCAGTGAAACTTTATGTCTAGCGTGATATGAAACAACTAAAAGTGACAAGAATCTGTTAGATACGAAGAACGACGAATGTTTATAGAAGCTAAATATATAATTCAAGATATACAATATCTCAATGTTATAATTAGGATTTTGATTTTTAAAATTATAAAGAAAAACAGTACACGCATGTTTAACTTTAAAATCAGATAAAAGAACAATATCGATAAGAGGAGATTAATCGACAGCATACTGGATTTGTAAAATATGGACCTGTAAAAAATGAAAAAATGTAACTTATCAAGATTGAATCAATACAAAATCAACACTGAACATACTACGTCGAGCAAAGCGAGTTACCCTGTACATTCCAGGTACTCAAAGCGACGGCACATGCTCGTTCTCACCCTTATTGCAAGAACCACTTTACTTTCTCCTTCTGCCACCCCTTCCCGCCCTCCCAGTCCACCTGTCTTACCCTCCTCCCAACAGTCCTATCCCTTTCTGCGTATCGCTTTCCGTTTCACGCGGTACTGTGTCGCTTCTTGTCCTGTTTCCGTGTGTAATACCGATATTTCTGCGGCGATGTCCTTCTTCTCGGTCGCCGTATTACGCGAATATAATATTCTAGAGAAAAAGAAGTGGTGCTGTCCGGCGAATTCCAACGTACGACGGCCAATGGCCGAGAAACACGGCTGGCGGAAGTTAGTTTTGTGAAATATAGAAAGCGAGTATAGTCTGGCCACGAACGGAACCGGAAATTGTGAACAACGTCTCGCTATTTTTCCTCTCTTTCTTTCTCTCTCTCTTGATCTTTCTTTCAAGAAAAAGAATCGACGTAAGCCAAATTTTTACTGATCCTCGCGCGTCTTTCACGTTCTCACGATTCCAATGGAAGTTTACTTTGGAGTACTACCTTTTATTGTTGATTTCAGAACATGAAGTTTTCCTTAATACATATTTTGCAATTGAAAAAACGTTCATTTCTTGCGGATACATTTAGTTGTCGATAGATCTGCTTAAATGAGTGACACATTAAAAGAAATTTTCGTCATTTCACTCCAGCATAAATGTTGATTTACATAATTTTTATGATTGACAAAACTGTTATCTGTTGCAAATTATTATTAGTTAAATAATACGCTAAATTATTTATCGACGCTCAACTTCCTCTTGCAAACCTTTCTCTTGAATAATTTTCACGATTCAAGAAACTTTCATTTACTATAAATAATATTAATTACCGATTTTTAACCAAATAATGTGTTAAATTATTAGCAAAGAATACAGTAGAATGCTTGAAGTACTTTTTCTGTATACATATACATTGACATTTCCATTTCTTTCTTCTCTTCGTTCCATTGTTAATGATAATTGACACGGGGCTGTTTACGCAGACCTTCTGATGTAGGTTCGTCTTTGAAGTCTAGTGTTTCTTTAATCTTTGCAGGTAGAGCTGATAGGGATTTTTGTGTGTATGCGGTAATTTCTACATCACGTGACAGTTTGTAGTACGGAACGTTTCTGTATACAGAGAACAGAGTTGTAATAAAGACTTTTATCATGGAATTATTGTTTTCAAACTAACCGAGTAACCGTGGAGAGCTTACAGATTAAATTTTATTTTAAGGGAGGATGAAATTTTGTTCACTGATGAGTATATTTATAATCGTTTCGAACCTCTTTGTGAGTTTGTAAACATTTTTATCTACGAATCTTTTATTACCTTATAACTCTTTGTTTTCCGTTATCGTTATTAGACATCGATTTACATAGACTACAATATTACCTAACAAGTTTCATGAAATTGTAATTGTGACCAAGTAAGAATAATAATTCGTCCAGGCGGCAAGAAATTTAAAATTCTGAGAATAAATAAAAAGAAGTAAGTACATAAGCTTATAGACCAGGATGCCATTTAATAATTAATTTAGCGAAATACCAACAGTAGCAGGATAAGAATAATTTATCATTCAAATAGGAAGATATAGTTTCGTAAAATTTTAAAAATAAATTGGGAATATCGAATAAATAAATTCGTAGGGCATTTGACGAGATTTGTAAGGAGCACAAATTTGAAACGAAGTCTACTTCAAAGAGAGACCTCTTTTCTGATGATGCAGCTGTATTTGTCAATAACATGAAAACGTAAAATATTCAGTGAAATCGATTGCCCGTTCAGTAGCATATGCACCGTTCCTTTTCATAACAGTCGAACAGGCCTTAATCTGCACAGAACTTTCTTCTGGAAGGAAGGGTTGGATTCTCTCTGATGTTCAAAGCTAGGGGAAACTTACACGAGGTTATAGAGGAATAGATAGAGTCTATAATGTTTCTACTGCAGTGAACTTCACCGTAATTTTTTATCTCTCCTTGATCAATCATCCCTCAAACATTCTTTGTGATGCAACTTTACAGCGCAGTTAATAAAACGATCTTCAAAAAGTTTCGCTGAACTTTTTTTCGAACACTTTGTGCATCTGATATTCCCATCGAAAAGTTTGCAATATGGATGAATTATTCACATTTTTATTACCCAATTTTCTTGTATAATTTCAACCTTTATTGGCCTCATAAATATACTATGAAACGTTTTATCCATCTTTTATAATTTCCTTGTATTTTCATTTGCGTCGATTATAAAATTTTAATTCATGTTTGTAGAGTTATGTAATTTTACTATCTCGATAAACTCGTGATTATATGCGAATAAAATTACCCTTAACCGTAGATCACCTTATTTTTCTACTTTAGAATGTTAAATTTCAATTCAACATTATCATTTGCCATTTTATTTAACCCATTAATGGTAATAACCAATGTACATATTAATGGATCCAAAAATTTTAACACAGAGAAAATGCAAATTTACTTTAAAATTCCCTCTAGAATATTATATAACGAATATATTCATAATATTCTCCATGAAACTAACTTAAGAATATGTTATTAAATCCAGCCATCCATCCCACATATTTCAACCGTGACCTTTACAATAAACAATTTCTCCAATTTCCCATAAAAGGTATCAATTTTAGACAAAAAGTTCTTTAGCTTCCAACTTGTATCTCGCTCTATATATTATTTATATAATAATGTATCATTTTATATCGTACGTGAAGTAAAATGGAATTTCATAGTGAACGAGTATATAGACGTTAAATAGTTGAATGTTACCATAGTTACCGTAAAAGGTGGAAGAGTAATAATTTCGCAATGAAAAGCACCCAAATAAAATTCACAATTTCAACACCAGCTTTGAATCTTCAAAATGTTCACAAACAACCCTTGACACTTGTCATCGAGAAACTTAAATATTTCCAACTCCTAATCAATAAAGAATCACCAGATTCTTATGCATGGGAGAAAGCAATTTTTATATAAGTTTCATTTCTTTAATCAGGTTAATCGGGTTAGAAATATGAAATTACAGAAAAATCCGCAATCTCTTAGTCAGGTTCGACCAACACCTTCCTCCGCCTCCACTCTCTTCACCTCAACAATAAAAGGAACAAAAAACGAAAAGAAAGAAAAGCCGAAACGATCGATCACAAGGTAAATGACACCGGCAGATATGAAGTCAGCCAGGATCTTCCATAGCTGTATCTCCGCAGGAACGAGCGGCCACATGGAAAGAAACGAGAGGGTCCGCAAGGACAGAGACGCGGAATCGTTTTACCGCGTTTTATACTCGTCGATAAAAAGAGGATAGCGGGACACAGGAAACTACGTAATATTCGACCGGTACACTACCGCTGCACACGAGTAGGACGAGTGGCCGGAATTTCGAGGGAATTTCTTCCGGTCAGGATCGCGCCTCTCTTGCATCTCTTCGTCCAAAGGACCGAGAAATTCCACCGGGAGGGCCGACGAACGCTCGTCAAGTCGGCACGCTCGAAACGATAGAGTCGTGCAACTGCTGAGGAATTGTTGCCACGCCGTTTTTATTGCACTCCCACCACAGGTTTCAAGTTTCGTCCTGGAGGAAACGTCGAATCCAGCTTCCAGTAAGGACGTAACGTAATGGAATCTCGAGAATTCCGACACAGAGCGTTTCCTTTCCGGGTCCGTTTCCGCCTGTCAATGCGAATTTGCTTGTTGGATGGCGCAAAAGAAAGAGGCTTTGGGTAACGTGACAGGGATTTCCAGAAGGTGAAGTTTTGAGGATCTTGAATGAGGCCATTTTATGGATTGTCCTGGGAAATGAAACGAGAGGTGTTGGAAATATCGTAGTTTCATGTTTGAAAACTTTCTTATTGCATACGCAGTCTAAGTGTTGGTATACGTTTTTCATTTGTAAGCTGGGTTGATTTCAATTTAATTCAATTTTAATATTCTATTGATAGGATATCACTGAAGTTTGATAGTAGCGTCCAGGTATAGACGATACAGATGATACAGGTAAGTAGTGTATAGTTATTTGGAGCAATTTTTTAAATGTTCTATTCCGAAATTGCGAACAACTGACAATTTTGTTACACAATTTTAATGTCGTTTTTTGAAATTTTGAAAGGTATTTGACAAAACTACGTAAAGTTTGATGTACGCATGTATTAGCCAAAAGTTCATAGACAACGAACTTTGTACAGAAACTCATATAGGAATCCATAGTTGCAGAAATGATTACATATAGTGCTGTCATATTATACTGAACGATATTCGCGAGAACTTATATGTGTGTTTAATGTAGTAAAATGGTCAAATACACATGTTCCTGTTATTTAGTGTCCTTACACTCATATTACTTCCAGTCAATTTTGTGATCCACTAGAATATGAATTTACTATTGAATATTCAGTACTTGCTTGGTACAATGGTCTCATACATTGTTCATACGTTGTTCTTTCTAATGTATGACCGAGCAATTTCTTCATTTAAGATACAGTGCTTTAAAACAAAGTATCAAATGGAGACTGAAATGAAATTAAAAGAACTGTTCTTTAATTCGAATAAACAAATTGTATCTTCGATTTCTATTAAATTTACACAATTTTCCTCTCATCATTAACTAAACCATGACTGTACAGAGTCATTTAAAAGACTATTTAAATAAGAAAAGAAGTAAGAAAGAACACAGAAACCTCGACTGCTAGGAGAATTTCATGAAGGTAGAAGTCGTGGGAAATTCAAGGAAGTAACTGGCGTCGATCGTTCGACAGAGTTCGAACGCGGAAATTCCTGTGCAAGCAACTTACAGAGGGAAAGAGACTAGCCAGACACACGGTTTAATTGCATTTCCTTACCTTTCCTTTCCTTTGAACTAGCCTGTGATCCTCGGAACGACGGACGAACTACCGTTCGATCTTGTTGATGGTTTAGCGGGTGGCAATGCCAAAAGGTCGACGGTCTCACGACCTTTGAACCATTTCGTGTAGAGTTTTTGCGTGCAGCCCGCCGCGGCGTCGTACATGTCAATCATAAGAAGGGATTTGCAAGGAATTCTCTAGTCTCAATAACGGTACGGGCCTGTTGGACGAGCTTTCTCGCCGAGGCAATGCACGCCAAAGGGAGAGAGCAGCTCTGTAGCTGACAGCGGCTCGATACGATCGAATGTTTGCCGCTTGCTACGTGCCAGGGTGTGATTTGTTATTTCTTCGACGTTAAGAGTCCCGGTGTATTCGGCTTATAAATTCGACATCGATGTTAACACATTGTTAACGGGAGACGTGAACCGACGGTATTTAATTTTTTAAACGTTGAGAACTGGAGACGTGGCACATTTTATAAACGTTGATATATTTCGCAAAAATGTGCCGAAGATCGTGTAAAATTTATTTCATTGTATATAGTCAACAATATATTAGTATTGCAAGTATTCGCAGACAGTAATAGTTATTCTAAAGAAAGAGTGTTTTATTGAAAATTACTTTTTAATTTCTTTAATTCTTTTATTGTACAAAAAGAAGTATACAATTTGTATACTGAAATAACATTGTTTTCATTATTTTCGAATATTAAAAAGAGATAACTTTTCGAGAAGTAGGAATGGTTATTGTAACTTATTTTTTAATGCAAAGTTTTTATATTGTGAATTTTTAATTTGTTGCAAGAAATTTGCGATTACGGTATGCAAAAATTTCAAAAAAGGAATCTAACCTGTCAAAAGATGAATGATAAATGCACTCACATTTTCTATAATGACGCTTTATCAATTTGAAGTTATGATAACCTGATACAATAATTTAAACTCTCCCTGGATGAGACACGTCTGAATACATCTGCCGTAATACAAGACACATTGATACATCAACAAGGCATCAAATTTCACGCTATAAAGAACGCCAATGTATTCTACAAACAGCCATCTAAATCATTCGCAAAATCTGTTAACAGCCGAACAATTTGCTCTTCGATAACCCACGAAACGTCAATCGGGGAGAATTTTCTAGGCGAATGTCAAGCAGAGAAACGGAAAGCGAGGCTCGCGACGTCTTTATTCCCTGGGTCGCGTGAGAGTGTGCCCGTGGCCTTTCGCAGGATGCAAAATTGATGTCGATTCCGAGCGAGACGGAGACTCTATAGCCGTGCGCCCGCGATTACCGGGATAATACAGGGCGGCGAGTCTAGCAGCTTCGAAACGCTTGAAAATTTCACGAGGTTGTACTTTGCGCGAGCCGTTTGACGAAACGTCGCGAATTTTGTTATCGCGTTTCAGTCATGCGCCGTCAGCTCATTCATTTTCCTCCGATGACCGAGGGAATCGAATATGAATTACTGTGTCCTCCTCTCGCGGAGAGACGCGAGCTCGCTATCCAATCGAGGAGACAACGTCCCCAATCGGGATCGTGTATCTTCCCAGAGTTTCCAATGGACTTTTTTAAACAACGAATATAAACCAGGTAATTTGTTAGCGTACTGCAGTATTTGTTATCGTAGTGTTGTATATAGATGTTCAATGGCGCGTTTGATGAGTTGGAGGAAGATTGATCTAGTTGTTTGGCTGTTATGATGAATTTAGTGCGTTGTGTGTCCTTGTGTGCGATGAAATATTGATCTCGAAACATTTATACGCTATTAGGATTAAGTGAAATCTATTATAGTATGGATATGTATATTTATGTATTATTATAGGATGAAATATTTGGTAGATGTGAAATGTTATTTATTTGGAGTTTGAATCTGATGAGTTAATACTATTCAAATATGTACATGTAATTCATAAACGTAATTAAATATATACGTCGTTATATGTTATAAGCACAAGTACACTGAAAATATATTTTATCACATACAGATTTTTATTTCATATAAGAGAACAATTAACAAATTTTTAATGTCGGTTCCCTTCAGTGCTTTAAAAATATCGATTGTCATAATATTACCTAACGCCATAGCGTTTTTACATAGTAATAAACATCGTAGATCGCTTATATATTTAGACGACAAATCTTTGATTTTTGAGCATAAGGTTACTCCTTTTCCTTAGTTATCAAGTAATATGAAAATAACAAAATTATCATGCTTTCTCTACTATGGTATCGTGTAATATCTTTATAAGAGTTTAAACTTGTTAGAAGTGTCGCAAAAATTGCTCGCAACGTCACTTTAACATTTGAAGAGGATTATGTAAATGTCGGGATAGTCCGTCGTTGGTTCGTGACATTCAAACTTAGTAATTAAATTTTCCGTTAGAAAATGAATGACGAGAAATGCCAGAAAATCCTATCGATAATTGTGATATTTTACGAGATAGGATCCTATTACACAGAAAAGATATGGTTAGGAATGTGTTTACGTTTAAACTTGGAAAGACAACATTTCATACGTACCGATGCGCGAAGCTAATAATAAAATAGCAGTAAACAATATACAATTTACGTGGAACCGATAATTGTCAAGTTCGGTCGACGAAGACACGAGGAATTTTAATTAAACTGTCAAGGAGATTTAGAACATTGTAAAAAAATATGTCAAGAGTCTTTATAGAGAATAGAAGTATGATAGCCTTACAGCTGTTCTCGAATAGACTTCTTTCGTTTCACGTTCTTTAATGTATTATTTTAAGCTTGCACATTGCACAATCAAGCAGGATGCATTCTTCATTTTAAGTGCCATTAGCTTGCTCACAGACTAAACGGTACTAACTTATTAACTCATGTAGTTCAATTTTGAGAAAAATATTTCATAACTTTCAATATAATACGTTATTTGAATAAAAGTCAATATAAAATATGACGAAGCACGTAGGTATATATATTTAGTAATCAGACCATGGTTTTTTATGCATTTATGTGGAAGTTAAAGATATTGAAAATGGGTAGAGTGCATGTAATACGGATAAATATATAAAATTTCAAAAATAACATATTCGTCATCATTTTTTCGTAGATTCTATTCTTTTTTGTATATAGATAGAAATTTACACAACGATCTGCAATCTATTGTAGTGCACCTAAAAAATCTGGAAATCGTCATTTCGAAGAGTTTGATAGTTCTACTGTTAAATGCCGTAACTAAAGAGCCTCTCATCAACATATTCCATGAATACCTTCAATCCCGACCATCTCCGAACTCACAATATTCAAACACTTGTACAAACCTATCATACAATCTACAGAACTATACGACCCTAATCCAATTTGCACTAGAGTCTGTATTTATGAGATGGCGAAAGTGCTTCCACTCGTAAGGTCCACTCGCGTTCAAGCTTTCAACGCAGACTCAATACAACTTCGGCCCTTGGTGTGCCGCGAATAATCCCGCGCTTTCCGATAATTAAAATTCTATGGTAGAAAGGTACGTTCGTAAAAAGCGAATAACAAGCTCGTAATTCAAACGAATTTAATAGCACGGGTTCGCGATGCAGAGGAACCCTAAAGAAAAATTCCATAGACGAGAGAGGAAAACCGCGAAAAAGCCGTATTCGATACAGTGAAAGAACGGTGTATTTTTTCGAAAGGACGAAAGGAAAAAAGTGACACAACGTTGTCTGGACTGTTGTCGAGCCACTTACGCGGTTCGATAATCCGTTATTACGAAAATATTTGGCGGGACCCTCAAAGAGACGCCGGGTCGGCCAGACGGTGTCGAGAGGTGTCTGCGGATTTAATGAAAACCGGCGGACAAACGAATAAAATTTTCATTCCGCCACGGTGAACTTGTGGGAAATTCGTGAAACGAACACGAACCTCTGTTGGGAAACAGAGACGAGCAGAACGAACGAAAACAATTCGACTCGATGAGGAACGTATTATTCTAGCGGAAAGAGGCACAATTTTCGCGACTGCGTTACTCAGAAAAGGATAGAAGAGACGAAAGTATAACCGGGACCGTCGGTGAATAATGAAACCTCGATTAGAGAAACATCGAAGCTTTGCATGAAAAGTTTCTCGAAGATCGCTCCTCTGTTCCAGATTGAAACGATCGGAAAAATAGTGTATTCGTTAGTTATCTGACGTTGCTCCCATTTTGTTCTTCTTTGGAGACTTTTCTTACATGTTGAGACAATGCCTTGAATATTTACGTTTAATGTTTTACGATACATATTTCTTTTTTGTATTAATAATATGTGAATGTTATTGAAATGTATTAATTAGTAGGAAATAAATGATCGTAAGCAACGCTAATTATCTTTTTTCGGAATCAATTACATACATCGTAAGAAATTTAAATTGAAAGAGTGATGTTGAATGAATAAATTTTAATTTCTATTTAACATTATTAGAATTTTAAAAGATTTTTATTACTTTTATAATAAAGGATAAATTGGTACATTCTTCCACGACTAATGTCAATAATTCGTATTCTAATTAGAAGCCGAAAGAATTCCAACCACGAAATATTTCAAATTAACGCAAAGTTCTTTCCATCATAGCTGAGACCAAGCGGGCCAACCTCACCAGCTCCTAAACCAAGGTAGAAAAACTTATTCAAGAGCCATTATCGTTAACCAGGTAGTCCGCAACTATAATAAAACTTTCAGAGGCCTGATTCGACCCTGTTCCTCTACCCTCGGAGCTCGTTAACCCATTAAGGATGAAAGAATCAGTCGCGTCACGTGGTAAGCGTAAATCCTAATTATTGTTTATATGAATTAAAAATTCAAACATATAGGGTATTTAAAATAAATTAGGATCAAATTTCAGAAGCACGTACTAGCCATTAAAACAAGTGCAAGAGTTTTAATAAACATGTTTCCAAGTATCACTAGTTTTACTAAAATGTTTTCAACCTATGTAACATTGTAAGAGCTTAGTAAAAGAAATTAGTATACAGTACGTATTTTTACCTTAAACACACATAATTAGTGCTACAAGTGAACCTACTAAAAATTGAGGATTATTGGTATAATGAATAATTGACAATTCAAATAATTTGATGACCTCTGTGAAATGTACATTTGTGACAAATATCTTGTAACTTCTATTTTCATTTTCAGACTTGTTTCAAATTCCATGTACAATAAAATGTGTTATGTGCATCCAAACATAGTTACCATCTACTTTATCGTTACTAAATGACGCATAAACTGTGGCAACTATTTTATAAATTAGTAAAGCGATTAGTACGAACAGAATAGACTGTTCCTAGATCTTTACAAAGCACTTGAAACTTCTTTAACCTTGCTTAAAGTATGAAAAACATGAAAATTGTAAAGACACTAGACCAGATATTTTAAGAAAGGAGGGCAGTGAATTTTATCCACAACTTCTTAGAACACCCTGTAGATACGATAGATCGACAACGTTCGACACGCGATCCTTTCAATGGAATGTGAAAGCTTTGAGACACCTTCCACCGTTTATATCGGGTTCCTTTCGTGGCCGTTTTCAAGTTTCCGGGCGCGCGGCCAACCGAGATACCCTTTTCGAGGCGGCGCGTCCTTGGTCGCGCAGAGGGTGAGAGCATACCCTTTTCGAGGCGCCCTAAGGGCCGCTGAATGAGCGTCTGGCCTGACTCTCCCTCTGACCGACACTGGCTGCAGAAGCGTGTTCACTCGGGTATAACTAATGGTGTCCCCGCGGGGCGCCTGCTTTTTGACCTGTCGAGTACCGAATGACACCGCACGCAGCGCGATTAATAGCTTTGGTAATTGTGTCAAGCCCTGGCGAGCTGAGGCAGACGCGATTGACCGTTCCGCCGTGTTTGATCTACGCTGCCGGAAGTATGGTGCGACGGTTTTCACGACGCCAGTGGAGAGCCTTGATTGCCTTGACTGACACTAGGAAGATTTTCTTGTATACAGTGGCTACAAAAAGTATTTGCACATACAATATTATTTTCCAATAAAGATTCTATATTCTTTTTTCATAATATCTTCGTAATTACACGAAAGTACTATTAAATGATATGAAATTTAACACACATGGAGCTAAATAATTAATATACTATAATAAATATAATGGTGGAAAAATACTTTTTGTAGCCACTGTAATGGAATCTTGATTACCGAATTGATCACCATATACGTTTTGTTGAGGGTAAAGTTTTTCCAATCAAATATTATTAAATATTAGAATCTTTAGCATACGTAGATCTTTTGTAACAATTATGAAACCTCTTCTATGTATAATTTCAATTGAGTGGCTAGTAGTCTATTACAATGATTGATGAGATTGTAAACCATTAAAAAGTATTTATTTTGATTTATTTCTTTTAGAAATATTTTTGCTAAATGGGAATAAAAAGCCCCAAATAAAAATGTAACAATCTTTTTCGCTATCTATTTTCGTTTTGCAATTTTTTCCCCAAAGTGCTATCACCAAATTTCCATTTGATAATTGACTAGTAATCGAGATATCCCACTGCATATGGCTTCGTCAGAATCCATTAACCGATGCTTGCCGCGTTTCCAAAGTATGTAAACTTTCATCCTCTTAATCATACATTACGTACACCTCTTTTCACAATGGCGCATATCAACCTCCGCTTTAATCCCGAATAATAACTGAAATTTCGCTCGTTACTTACGCGCCGGTCATTTTTCGCGCGTTTCTCTCGGCCAGACGCGTCGGGCTTTCGCAAAAATCTTATACACCGGAAGCCGCTCGTCGGGCTGTTAACGATGTAAATTTAAAAGCCGCGGAATATTTCACAGTCGCCAGCGTACCCGGCTGAATAGAGGAACCAGGCGTACCGCGAGCCTTCAGCGTCGTGCTTCACGAATTCTATTTACATTTAATCTTCGCGCCACGTTAATTCGGCATCCGGGCGAAATTCGCGAAAAATCTGCTTGGTTACCCGGCACCGCTCGTAAAAACTAATATTAGACGTCGCGAAAAATGCGGATGCACGAACCGGAAGTCCGTGTTCTCAGAGTCGTACATGGCTCTCAGCCTCTATTTTAGTTGGAAATTAAAACAGACTTCCTCTTATGAAAATATGATCCGTGACATTTATATCACCGCTAGAAATCATCCATATCTGATTATGTCAGATACTATCCAACTTTATTACAGAATTGCCTATAGCTAGTTAATTAGAAAATTACGAATAAATCGAACTGCAGCGACTTTATTCTTTGTAGTATAAAATGAAGAATATCGGGAATTTATTTTCATTTAAAGAATTTTCTCTTATTTATCTCATCTTTACTTCTCTTTATCTTGCAATAAGATATCCTATTCCATTTCTGAAGAAAGCAGGTAACCATTTTTTGACTAGATTTCATTAAATTTGTTAGAGCATTAAGAAGTTACTTCGTTAATTCATGAATAATTAATGTGTCCACTTTGGTCAAACACAAACACAAATCGAATTACAACAAATCGAGTAAAGAGTCCGAATACTTATTTACTATATATAGTAACTTAGAATACTTATATAGTAACTTATTATAGTAGTATACAACCCTGTGTTTAATTTTTTCCTTTCCTATTTTTTTATTTAACGGTTTGAAAGGTGGTTAAAGAATTCGGAATTTGTAACAGGATTAGAGGAAATTCGAAGATACGGGTGGATAAGGGCGCAATTTAGGTGAGATTCAAATCTCATTTGGAGGAGCCACGGTAATATACGCTATCCTCCCGCGACTATTTCTCTTTTGGCCACTCAATTCGTGGCCGTTCCTCTTATGGTCAAAGAGAAATTATCAAAATTTGAGGTAACACGAACCGAAAGGCAGAGTAAGCAACGATATCACTTTCTGTTTGGAGTAATGCTGGTTCGAATACTTATCAAAGACCACCCTTCCCTGGTTCTCAGAAATCCGAGTGAACTAGAGAGTTGTGAGTGAATTATTAGTGATCCTACAGTAGAATCACGTGATTATTGCTTGATAATTCTGAAAAAATGTTAATTGTATAAAGATATATGTACATACGTATGTATAAAGGAATGATCGAGGATTTTATACTTATACATGAAAAAACTCGCGCCGATTTAATTTTTTGTTATTACTATTATGTATAGCGGATTACTACGATGCAGTGAGATTACTTTCTAAAATCTAAATGTATACTTACAAAATTGCTGTTTGCATGTATTCAATTACTTAATCTTTTTACTGCAAATTAGATAAAGAGGATCCTTTCAACCTAATGGAGAGACTGCTGTGAAAATTGAAGTAGTAATTTAAGTAATTCAAGTAAAGTATTTCAAATTATTGGGTACATCGATGAATATTTAATTTCGGTGTACTATTAGCACGTTTATTGTTTCCAGAAGGCTGCATTAATTAATTTATGAAATAATATTCCATTAATTAGTTTGTCATTAATCTATATAAGTTAATATTATTTATATGTTATTATTACAAAATGATCGAAGAGTCCGGATTCCCACGTATACGAGTATACTGATAATATAAAAAATGCAAAAGGAATTGGGAATTAAAGGGTATAAAGCTAACACTTCTTCAGAATAATTGTAATAGCAAATATGAAATAGTAAATGCACAAAGGTTAAACCATAGAGTAATTTGCAATTTCTTTAAGATAATCATCGTCTAAATCCAGACTAGGTTATCCTACACGGTAGATCATGTCGTGTAACTTGTTTCATACTATGTACTAGCTGCGGTATAATAACTCAGATCCCTTTGTGATATCGGTTGCTCAATAACTTGGATCACAATGATAGTACGAACTGTAATAGATTGATTTGAATCATATCGTAGAATACAGAGCATACTAATCTGGATTGCATCACTGGTCTCAGCACTGCGATCTGGGACACACTTGGGTCTATGGTGCATTGATAGGCCTGGATTACATTATGGTTTCTAGTACTCTAATCTAGATCAGACTGTCTGGCCTGTCTGACAAAGTCGTATTCGCAACTTGTGTTCCGATTAATCTGAATTACATCATGGATTACAATATGTTGATCGTTCGTAATTAATTCCTTCTTTCCGGGGGGGGGGGGGTTTTTAAAA
>NT_177052.1:559235-607540 GCF_000188095.3 Bombus impatiens
GGGGGGGGGGGATTTGTAAAAATAACTACATTACCTTGTAACTTTCACTATATTATCATAATTCGTATTTTAATGACATTTTTTCATAAAAACTTTCTTTTTATTTTGAAAAGAATATTTAGCATTAAATAAAGTATTCCACAATAATATTAAATAATATCAGATAATATTAATTTCCTTCGTAAAATACAATTCTCTTAATATACGATGCGTATAAAATATATTAATTATTGTCAACAGTAGGCAAAGAAAGTAAATGTATTATTTTATCCATTAAAAAGCAGCGTTGCGTTAACGCCACATTTTATTTGCAATTTTGCTCAGTCAATTTACATTATTCAATTCCGTGGTTTGACATTATTATTATAGTTGAAAGTTCCAAAGATTCGTTTAATATATATTTCTTCCTTCCACTTAGATCTCATAATTGTTATCATAAATATTATCATCATAAAAATTTTGCATTATTTTACTACTTGATTCCTAATGGTTGAATTCATGACAGAAATCATCCATATCCTTAATTCCACCCACACCCATATCAACGTAACACTTATTCCAGCGCCGTACAAGGGTTAGACAAGAATCAAAGTCCGATTACAATTCCTTGAAGACCTGGAACCCCTTGCTCGACCAGACGACTCATCGCGGACCCTCTCTCGTTTGCATCGTACAAATTGCCCAGCGGCGGTCGATAATCGCGACCGCTGTAATTTCTCTCGTAAATGAAATATAAATGAGCGCAACCCTCGCGCAATGTCTCCGATTTTTTAAACTAAACAGCTGGAATAGAGCCCTCACCAACGGTAGCGCGCGTGCTAGTAGCATTTGATTCCCGTTTGATTGCGTCGCGTCTGGCTGCGTTGTTTGAAAAGGCCGCGGCTACACTCGCTCCGATAACGTTAATGCAACTAACTTGTACTCGTGGCTGAATAAAAAAAAGAAAAAAAATCAACGGTAATACGCGTGTATTTGTATACTAGGGAGAAACATAGAAACAGAGAGAAAAGAAAGAAAGAAAAGAGGTCGGCCACAATAGATAATAATTATGTGTACAGTTGCGAAGGAAACGGAAGCTCGCGTGAGCACCGTAGGAACGGATAAGGCAGGCCATGCTTCTCTCTGGCTTCGATGCATGCACGTAGTTAACAATAAGCCGTGATAATGCTCATTCCCGTCCGTAGAAACGCGTCGCATTTCGCAAATCCTCCCTATCACACGGTTCTTATCGTTCTCGATCGCAAGACACCTGAATTTCCGATCGAATCTCATCTTTTTCGTATCGACCTCCGTTTATTCGGCGTGACAAACACAGAGAACCGACTAGAAATACTGGCGACACGCCACACGTAGCGTCGTATTCGCAAAACACGGGCCAAACAACAAGCCTCGTGTCCCTCTTTTTCCATCCTCGTTTCGCGCGCCGTGGCCACGTTTCACGAACGATTCGAATAGCGCACGAAGCGAATATCAGGCCGAGACCCGGCCGCATTATTCATAGATCAGATGTAGATTCGTACATTTATAATGCACGAGCGTGACAGCTAATCAGCCACGTAAGGTACGTCATAAAATGTCGAGATAGTGCTGGAAAAATGCACGACTCGGCTCTCCGTTTTTGTACCTCGCGGACGAATTATCGTCGGGCCGAAGTTTTTGCGAATCTTTCAGGTATTCAGGTTTGTCGATCGGTCGACTGATCCGGTTCGAGGGCTCGAGAAGAGTGCAATTTTATTCAATCTTGGTTTTGTGTTCGTTTCTCAGTTTCAATTATATAATTATTATTTATTTAAGATTATATTATTATTTAATTCGGAGCTTAAATTGTATTATTATTATTATCATCTAATTCGTCGTGGTGAACTACGTAATGTTTATGGTAACGTTTATGAGTATTCAGGCACGTTAGTCGATTTATAATAATATTATTTGTGTTTGACCAAAATGTACAAATTAGTGATGAATTAATAATTGGATTCTCTCTCTTAGTAAAAGTTAGAATGCAAAGCATAGAATAATGATTCATTCGAAGCATTGATACATATCACACAGCATAAATAATCGGCTTTCACAATCGTGGAAAAGTCTTATTTTTCCATTTGTAGTTTTGTAATTATTAGAAACGCATAAAATATTTATTGAAAACCTGGAAACGTGATTACATTTTTTCCTTTCTCTGTGTCGGGCGGGAGATGCGATAAACAACTGCGAAACGGGTGAAACTTTCGCGAAATATCTGAGAAAATATCTGAATATAAAATGTCGAGGCAGCGGTGGAAAATGCACGACCCGTGTACTACTCGCTCTTCTGCCATCGCTCATAATAGCACAGTCAGAAAACTTTATATATGTACATCCTCGATTAAGGTAAAGTTCATTTCCGTGAAAATCAAATCGTGAATTAATTTAACTGGTAAATTTATCTCTGCTATCGCGAGACTAATTTTCTACTTCTCTTTAAGTATATAGTCATTGTTAATCACCTTCATACACTGGAAACGTTTATGCATTCCATCATCTCTTATTGCAAGTTAGTAATTTACATAGAGCAAGTTGAATATGAAGCAGTAAATTAAATAACGACGTACTAGTATTTTTATTCTTTATAGTCAATTAAGAATCAGTTTGATATTACAATGATATTCTATGACAGATTTATTTGTTGATATTTAATACCTTTTAACTCAAGCGCAGAAAACGTTTTAATGCTATTGATACAAGAATTAATTAAATCTGATTCCTTTTCGTGTCTTGTATTTCATATTTTTTACAATTGCAGATGACAATTACTTTTTCTGGAATATCTGTATTTATAGTATTACACTGGCTGATATGAAAATATGAATATTTCAGTAACATTTAAAAGCAGCATAAATCGAAACAAAGTATTTCATGTTCTAGTATCATGAACATTACACCATTACATTACATTACATTAGATGATACGTACATTGCATCATAGTTGAAAAGATAAATTTATTTAATAAAATAAGTTCTATGATAAACAAAATAATATGATATATATCTATCTATGATATATAATCTATCATATACAAAATGAAAAAAGTGAAGAATGAAAAAATTGTAAACGTCTTCTCAAAACATCACAAATATTTTTTATTTTTGTTTATGAATCACAGTAGGGTCAATAAATGATAATAAAATCATATTTAACAGACTAACTACAAAACATGAAAGCCAGTAAAAGGAAAAACGTAACAATAAAGTAAAAGATAGCAGTAAAAACAAACCAATCTCCCAAAAAGCTCTCTCTCAAGATAAACCCTTCCTAGACAAACGAAATTTCCGTGAAACTTCGTTCCCATCGAAGAACCATCGAGAGCAGCGTCGTATCGAGGGAAAATGAGTGACGACGAGGCTTTTTCCAACGAAATCGAACTCGGCGGAAAATCGACGTTTACAATTCAAATGGTGAAAAATCGCAAAGTACGAGGTATGCAACGGTGAAACATATCGTCCAGTAATGGAAATACTTTGCGCTGTGTTCGTGTCGCGGTAATATCTGAGGTATGCAGTCTCGTGGAGGAAACACGATGGAAAACGTTGCCTTTTCCTTTCTTTTCCTTCTTGTCTTAGAGAGAACCATCTCGCTATTTCTATAGAAAGCGCAATTGGATAGGGGGTGGTTATGGGTCACGGTTGCTATCGATATTCCGATCGCCAGCTTCCACGGACTTTCTGGTAACGATTACCATGGCGAAAAGCAAAAAGATCGAACATGCGTCTCGTGGCGTTCAAACCGCATTGCGCTATTTCGTATTTTCTGCTGTGGAGAGCTTACGAGCTTTCCATAGACCAAAATCGATACTCTAATTTCAAAATGATATTCTTAAAATTTTCGAGTTTTTTTTTGATTGTTAAGTTTCATCAGAGGCAATCCACGCTATCGAAGATACTTTTTTATTTTTGTTATTCGATTTGTAACAATGGTATGTGAATCTTTCGAAAATGTTTTTATTGACGATAAATGAAATTAATGATAAATTGTTACGATATTACAATATGTTGTATTGATCATTTTCACTTGAAAAAAATACTGGATATTCTTGAAACATTAATAGATAAGTGTGAAAAGCCCGATACAAAGATATCTTGTGGTTTCTCTGGAAAATATTCCAAGTAAAAAATACCATTCGAAACTAGTATACCTTAAAGCGGATGAAACTTCACGCAATTGATTTTCGTAAATTCGTGAAATTAATTTTCAATTTTCATCGAATACAAAAATGCATCTTCTTGCATCCTCTTTCCGGCGAAATCCTCAAAATAATCTAAAAAACGTCGCTCTATCATTCCAAAACACCCAGAATACTTTAATGGGGATTGAAACTTTATAGAATTGACACTCGCAGATCCATGAAATTGATTGGTAGTTCTTGGGGATGAAAAAGGTGTACGAGAAAGTTCGATTGGATTAGTGTTTTTCGTGTGATCCAGCGAGGCTGCCTCGTCGAATTGACAGTCGTGAAAAAGTAATTAAGCGGGACCGGCGCGCACAACGGCGACCAGAACAAAGAAACAGCTACATTCCGTCATTGTTCGTCTTTGAGACAAAGGAATCACTTTTTTTTCGTTATGCAACCGATGGCAAACACAGAGTCGCGTTTCAACATATTCAACGGCACGCACGTTACAATAAGTCTGATTTTCGCGCTGTGTTTACCCATCGTGCGCTCTCCCGCGCGTTTATTCAACGAAAAGCTACGAATAACGAAGAATTCAGAGAGGATGGTCGGCGGTTTTTTGTGAAAACCCATCGATTATCGGGTTTTGCTCCTCCTTAGTGCAGAAAACGTCCAATTATTCGAGGATTCTGCGATCTAGTTTCAGTTTCTTTCTATCCAATGTTTTTTCGTCGTTTTGTTCATCGAGAATTCCTATATTGCAAGTTACGAGACTGTACCTCCCTTTTTTCAACAGGTATTTTTGCAGCGTATCGATAACTTTTCCAAATATTATATTATATTCTATTGTGTCCGAGAGGATTCAATAACCTAGCTTTTCACTTTTTATTGTGCTCGTTCCTCTGCTGGTGCAAAGTTTTTATAAACTTTGTGCATTGAGGAAGTTTGATATGTACACTGTATAACTAAGAATTTTTTTAATGGAAAACGGAGAGATATGATTTTTTATGTAATTTAATTACTCGAGTTCTACGACTACTTAAACTATATGTTTAATAAACTTTTTCCGCCGTTTCAAATACTGCTCTTCCCTTATACACAATTTTACCTTTCATACACTGCGATTAATTGTATGTTTATCTAATTTTAATTACTACCTGTGAAAATTGTAAAAAAAAGAGACGTTTTTACATTTTTGGAGAACGAACCAATCCATAATTCTATAGTATACTATATCACTTTCAATAAAATCTCAAATGGTCAAATTAACTAGACAAAAATTCATTCCTAAAATAAAAAAAACCACATTCACGGAAGAAAATCTAACTCAGACCTAATCCTGATTTAAAAAATCACGATTATTCAATCGAATCGTCAGAAATTCTTATCACAGTCGCGTGATCGATCGGCAAAAGAGTGAAAGAGCGTTTCGAACTGTGCTAAATCGTAAGTGGCCGAGCGAGTAATTAGAAGACGCGGATGTCCAGTGCTGGGGAAAAGGGAACGAGCCGGTAGAGAGATCGTGTATCCGCTTTACTTTCTTCGCTTCTCAAGCACGCGTCCACGCTGTTTGCACAACTTGCAGCACGCGCTGCGACCGGGCTACTAGCCCGAACAAATTTACCAAGCAGCACGTACGCGAGCGGCTGATTGTCGAAGATGACAGCGGACGTAACCATACCCGAGGTTCCTTTTGTCTTCTAACGTTGGCTCGCGGAACCTATGCGCTCTTGCAGACGGTTTTTACGACCGCTGCATGCGCCGTCTGGCTTCAACCAGAGAATTCTCATGGATCGTGCTGGTTCGTTTCTTGGAAACGAATTCTACTTGGTTTCCGAGAGGTTATGTTAGGTCTGGGTCGAGTATGAAATTTGGTGCAAGTATTACATTGCTACACACGAGGAAAAAGACACTTTTTCTTTAAAAAAAGGATTTAATGGCGTAGATTTTTTAATTACTCATTATTAAATTTTATCGTTCAATTTAATTATCCGATTTTTGAAATATAGAAAATTAATCAACCTCTATTATCCAATTATTGTGTTTTATTTTCATTCTTCTAAATTTATAAAAACGATTTTAGTATTTAGAAATTCTTCGAATGCTGCTTTTGTACGTTCTTCGTTTCCAACAATGGATTTTGGCAAATTACTTAGACATTTGAACAACTGGAAATTTGTGAATATACGCTATTCCTCTTCTAATCCTTCAAGTTTTCGTATGTATTCTTTACACATGGTTTATATTTTCGATATATGGGATATTATTTTATTGTACGATAGGGATGGTACACCCTTTTATGACTTTGTTTATTCCATCTATTTGTACTTCATGTATTTCTTTACAAATATGTGTCCGTGACAATTGTGGGAAACAAATGTGGCAACATACCACAAGATATAGGAAATAATGATAAATAAGTTCTGCGAACGACCTATAATCAAATCAACCATCATAAACTTATGTGTTTTTTTTGATCATATTTATAAAACCGTAATCAGAATCGTAATGGACTAAAAATGGTAATGAACCAGAAATCATAATGGATTATAAACCCCACTTGCCAGCAGTTTATTTTGATAATAATACAAAATCATAAGCCACGAAAAAACATCTTCAATTATCCCACTCCAACTTCATTTGTCATTCAACCTCTTTATTTTCACAGAAATATTAACCTCGAATTTCCATAGAAATTCCATTGTTCGTTTTAAAGAAGCTATACTGGATGATAAAAACGAAAGCAAAAACGCAGAGCAGAAGGAAAGAGGGAGCAGTGGAACAGCGGGACGTTTTCACATGTTGTATACAGATTTATCGGCCGTGGGGGGTAATTTGCTTAATAGCAGGATATTATGATTTTCGTAAGATTATCGCGCGACAGTCGGTCGGTAACGTTCTCATTATGCGCAATTACTTTCACACGTTTTGCCGTGGCGGTCGACCGGCTGGAATTAAGTATTCATGACGCGTACGTCATCGGTAATCGGCCCCCGTTTCCAAAGAAATTCCCTACTCGCCACGGCCGAGTTTCCACGCCTCGCAGCTAATTGCCACCGCTGATAACGACGATAGACCCCCTCTGCGTTTTCGAACGTGCAATTTGCCAAGACACGCGTCCCCGCGATTTTATCTACAGTCAACGAGAACCGTTTCCAGAAACAGGGAAACATGCTTTCAAGCAACTGCTTTGCCGCACAAAACATACCATTTTTACCATATTACCTGGTACTTATTTCATTCTCAATTGTGCTTTTATATTCTGAAATTCTCAAGGGTTTGAAGGCTGTTTCAATTTGAATGTTGTTTATTTCTGAGAATTGTTTTCCTTTTTCCGCTTTAATCTATGTATATTAATTTGATAAATTGATACACACAGATTTTAAGATTAGAATATAAACTTCAGGCTGACTAAAAAAATCAAATTGAGTAGCGAGATATTCTATTTCGGTAGAAAAGAGATATTCTACTTCTGCTGGATCAAAATATGATATATTGGAATTACTACCAAATTAAAATACAACAGTTACCTCTGATAATTATAAAGAAGTAATATAAGTGGCAATAAAAATTATTGACACATATTAACGAAGCATTCTTTTATCATTTTCATAGTACCAGATTTTTGTAGTCATACAAGAGCGCTACTAAATGATACGATCTATGATTCCAGCTGAGTCGTTGCTAGCCTATCACAGTGATTAATGCGATTGTAAGATGCGATTTATTTTAAAATATTTTGTAAGTATTAATATTAAATAGGAGTAGAAACATATCAACTCCAAACTAAGACATATCACATAGTAAATTTGTTAAGAAAACAGACGTTAAAACTTCCATCCGAACCTCGTCGAGCGTTTAAATCGTTGGCAAACTCGCCCCCAATACTCGTTACTCACTTTACAAACACCCAGCTAAAAAGGGCACAAACCCTATCATAAACCCTTCTGCCTTCCCCGCAAATAAACCAACAAAGGTGAGCTTCGAGAAAACTAAAAACCCAACGAGAAACAAAGTAAGGGCGAGCAAGCACGCTAGAAGGAGGGAGGTGGAAAATGTACGATGCCTTAAGAAAGAAAGGAACCCTAAGAGGGCGAAGAACAGTAGTTACGACGAAATCATAAGCCGATGTTTAGACGCGCGCAGAGAGGAGGACGTAACCTGGTAGATGGCGTGCCACGGAATCCACGGAAGAAAGGAAAAAATGACAGGGTTGCGCCCAATGCGTAAATGTCGGCCAGTCACGCGAACACGCGAATCGCCTACGCAATTCGACGGATGTTCGAATAACGCTGGGACTACGTTTACGCAGCTCGTTCGCTAAAATACAGAATTACAGTCTCTGGCCATTGAGAAATCACATCCAGAAATTTGATTTTTTAAACTAAAATATGAGAAAGATATGGCGAGGACAAGGCGATTTTTCTTCCTTCTCTGAGCTTCGTATTAATATTTGGAGAATAAAGAACGTTATTACGAAATTGAGATAGGAATAACCTATAGAAATTCACGAAGTTTTATGAGAGAAGAGGTTGCCAAACATATGAAATTCTAAAATAGAATGAAAAGATAGTATCTTTATAAAACGAAAAAGTGATCTGTGTTATCGTCGACTATTATTTTATTTCATTCGAAGACAAAAGTTTAGAACATTTAGCTAGTTTAGAATAATTAAATAACGCAGCAATGCATATGGAGCATGTTGAAATGGATATTAGTTGTAACAGAAAGCAAGAGGAAGAACAAACGCTTCACAATTTTTAAATAATTCAAAGATATAGAAAGCTTTGGTTGTAAGCTCAATTTGAAAAGCAGCACGAGAAGGTTTCCTTTGGCTCGTGGGGTAGTCGACTAGCCGCCGCTATTCGTCACGAAACCGCCCCCTCAATCTCGAATTCTTCGGCCGGACTTCGACGAGCGTGGCATTGTTTCCGCGTTACGTAATCGTTTTTCATCGCGAAAACGGCGAATTTTTGCCGTTGAATTATTCATCCCCATTTTTATCGCCACCAGCGTTTCTTGCACGGCGAGGCTCGATAATTGCAGGCGAATACCGGTCTAAATGGGCTAAATTCGTCGCGAGTTTGATTGTTGCTGTGATAGATATTGTTATGGGTTATTTTTATGTAAGTGCTTTGTTACGTATATCGAGAAGTTTCACCTTCTGTTTGGTGATTTTCTGAAGCTTCAATTTTAGAGACTTGATTGTCTTTCAGTGAAGATTTCTTTTATTGATATTGTTTAGATTATGAGTATATTCACCTATTTAGATAAAGAGAGAGGGAGAGAGAGAGAAAATCGCCAAAAAATCATTTTTAAATATCAATCATTTTCTTATTCGTACAGAGAACTGTGATGAGAAACATAACAAGATTCAATGATTGTTTTATCATATATTATAACAATTTATTCATGAATATGAACTTCTATTTCTTTAGATAGAGAAATGGGGTAAGAAGAAACACTTGGTTATTTGAATGAGTTATGATATACAAATATACTGTTCGAATAATCGAATAATATTTCGATTTTCATATAAGAGAACATTATTTATTTTAAATTATATGTTATGAATACCAGAGCCAAACAGGAAAAACAATGTTTAAATAAATACATCACGATTTCATTCAGCTTCTATTTGCGTTCTACTAATTTTTCTTGCAAGAGGAACCATTCCCCATTCTCATTGATCGATTTTCGTTTCATTAGTAATTATTCTACTGGTCTAAGGTAATAAATGTTTGTCTAATTCTACTGTAATTCTAAATAACAGAACTGTAAGCATACTTGATCCATAATAGCGTTGTAATGAAAATGACGTAAGAGGTAAAGAAAGGTGATATCGTGCCTCGCCATAGGTGGCCTGACAAGTCTTCAACACCTTAAAAAGACTCTTCGACTCTTAATACGCTCGAATGAATCCTCCTAGGCAAAGGTCGCGCATTATCGGTCTCGCGAGCTCGCTAATCCGCATGCAGAAATAATCGGTTTCTCCGGTCGGGAAACCGGCCAGGAGAAATATGAGGCTCGTTCTTTCGCAAGCGTTTCGGCCCACGCTCGCTTAATGCTCCACTTAGCCCACGTACATTATGAGCATTGACTTATTAATGAGGCGGCTTTACCCTCCTCGAAGCGTACAATGCGTACGGGCCGACACTGCACGCTCAAACTCGCCTGTTACCTCTAATGAATAGAAATAAAAGATTCATCGTCGCGCTGCTTCCGATGTTCTCGCGCCTAATCACGGTTATTGCGTTTTCTTGTCGCCCAGTTGCCGTTTCTTGTGGCCAGTCCAGTAATTGCGACCGAGGGTAGTACCTTCGTGTCTTCGCTGCTTAATATACCGTGTGTCTGGCTTATTTTGATTTATTAAACAGCTCGCACTGCTAGGATTACGTTTATTCTCACCGACAATTTGCTTTTGGATGCCAAGCTTTCGTCCAAGAGAAATATCACATTAAATTGGTACTTTCTCAGTGAAACAGCGAACAGGTACGAAAGCTTAATTGGTATCGCCGGATTATAGCTGACAATAATTGTTCAAGATAAATTTGATGTGTTATCCGTTTTTAAACTGGGTTTTACTTCTGTTTATGCTATCTTGTAGCGAGTTAAAAGCGAGTTTATGTCATCTTGAGTTGTTGTTACGCTACCTCGTATTCAGTTAATTTGGACTAAGTTTAATTTGTAATTTTGAGGCTAAAGAAATTTATACTATTTTGTATTTGGTTACAGTTGAGAATAGTTATTTATCCTTAGGTTAGATTAAAGTGTTAATTACAGTAGAAGTTCATTTGTCTGAACTTGTCAAGCGACAGTTTATATAATTGTAGTTCATTTACTTTTCCCACTACCTGTTATTTCTCCTTCGTATAATAAGAGCTGACGTTCAAATAGGTGACTTCAATCGGCAAAAACGCAGTTGCCTCGGATATTAACTATAATTTCGTTGCAATAAGTGAGATTCTACTGTACGCTACTTTCTATTCAGTTAAACAAATATACGTTATTCGCTCTAAAATTAGATTTAACTATGTGTACAATCTTTTATTATACACTCCACAAATTCTTCAAAATTCCTGCTTTGTACCCTAGATTCTTCTTCGACTACCTAAACAGCTCGCCAATATTCGGAAGATTCATCGGCGATCGGAATCAGTGTAGAGTCCATCGAGCGCGATCCTTCAAAGGAATTCCTAGAACCTGTAATCACGCTGCTGTCCGAGGTAGCCATCAATAGATGGACGTGAAACGAGACAGAAACACAAGAAACAGGCTCGCTCGACGATATAACAGAAAGATAAAGATAGTAAGAGCGTGGAGGACTTAGCGAGCGAGCGAAGGACGAAGACGAGTGGACAAAGGGGTCTTTTAGGCAAATGAAGAACGGAGGGAACGATGCGAAAAAGGGAAGGCCCGCGGCAAAAGAGAAATGGGATAGAGAGACGATCACAGGGGAGGGCTGCCCTCTCCTCTCTGCTCGATGGCCATACCATCGTGTGTCTGCATTTTTCTGCTCGTAAATAAAGCGTGCCGCGCGATATATACCCACACACGGTGTACCAGCTTCTATTTCTCTCTCTCCCTCTGTTTCTCTTTACCTGCTATCTCTTGAAAGTAATCCGTGCTTCTCAATAATAAATCCGTCGTGAATACAGGATACGGGCAGACCATTTAAATCCGTGGTACATCGACCGAGTCCTCGCGAGTATTCGTGCGTGTAACCGATGGCTTATGCCTGCCCTAGCCGCATCGAGGTAATACTTAAACCTTTACTTTCGCTCTGATCGTGGGGGTGCTGCCGAGGGGAGGTGGCCGAGGCGAGGTAGAGCGCGTGCTGCGTTTTATAGCCGTGCCGGCCAGTCTGGATACTTTTTTACGTTCAATACCATGGCCCGTTGAATTATTTCGGTGTATTACGTTCCTGGATTGAACTGGCCGCGTTGCGCCTTCCTGTATAGCTCTGTTTCTTTTTTCCTTGCTGCAGCCAGCGTTTCGTCTTTTCTTCTGACTTTCGGCTTGGGGACGGAAAGCGACAGCGGTCGAAGGTTTCTACGAAGCTGACTGCACGCGTACAAGATGTAGGAATGGGTTCGAGGTGAATTGAGAATTTTCTTGCAGGTTTTAGAGGGGCTGCGTATGCTGGAATATCTACGAGGGAGACTGTTATTCTTTGGCTGTGGCTAGGAAAGAATGAAATTTTATGTGGGTAGCTGAATGGGTGGGAGAATGGTAGCAATAACGTATTGTATTTCTTCTAGTGCATATATGTAGCATCGTAGGCAGTATTGTATATATATATGAATGAGTACGTACATTTTTGTTTGACAATGGCTAAGCATTTCGTAATTTGAAATATAATAATATAATATAACTTGGTTCACCTTGTAATAATGAAGAATGATAATCAGTAAGCGTAACAAATTTCATTTTGTGATTCGAAAGATCGTTTATCTATATCCCAGATGTAAATATTAGGTTGTCCGAAAAGTTTCTTTCGTTTCATAAGGTGATAATAGATGAATAACAATTTCCGTTTTGTATTATTTTATTGAATTAGGTATGATGCATTTCGTTATATTTCTATTATTACGTTCGTGCATAATTCAATAAACTGAGATAAAACTAAAAACATTGTACGTCTATTATTTCCTTACAAAACGAAAGAATCTTTTCAGACAATCTAATACTAAATCAATGTTACGGATGACAGTGAATAACATAATATACATATAAGTAGATAGACAATTTTCAAACTAGCTACAATTTACATTATCGTCAGTTTTTCATTTCTAAATTACAAATAATTTACAGAGGGTTAATCCTTCTATTCGATCGATTCAACTCTTACAAGTCTTCCACAAAGAAAGTTTTAATGCGGGATTTGATCCGTTTGTAATATATATTTCTGCAGATTTCAAACACAGATAATTAAATAAGAAATTTCATTGAAAACGTCAGGTAGCAAATTGAACGAAGGTTTCGAGTGACGTAAAGCTATCCGGTTGAACCTTGTTAATTAATGTAACAAGCAAGTCGAGAAGCAACAAGAATCGTGGCCTCATGTTACAATCATTCGACGACTACAAGAGATTTCAATTGAAACTACAGGCCATTGGTATTATCGCAATCAGAACCTCTTAAAGGATTCTGAGAAAATTCTCGATTAAACGAGCTACGAAATTTACGAAGCCACGCGACCGAACACGTTGTCCAAGTATAAATCTCGTCGTTTAACGTTTGGAACAACATCCACGAGCAATCTCGGCGCACGGAAAGCTGGCAAACAACTAAAAATGAGTGAAATGAACGCTCGACCGACACGAGCATAGCCAGGGAACACGGGTAACTGATAGAGAGGTAGATTGCTACGTCGTTTTGTAGCCTGTAAAGCGGTTTTGTGGTCCGCAGCGTTGTCTCTCGTAGACTGTAAACTCGTTTCGTGAATTATAGCGTCTTCTTGTAGATTGTAATTGCGTTTCCGTGGATCTCCAGCTTCGTCTCTTTGGCTGCAGTATCACTTTATGCGCTGTCCTTTGCGTAACGTAACGTACGCGTGACTCAGGGAAATGATCCTCTCGAAGACTTTATCATCAACAGAACGGAATATAAAGTCGAGAAAGATTTAGAAAGTGCTTATCAAGCTTGCTTTGATAACTTTCATTTTTATACGTGACGCGGTGCTACGTATTTTATAAAATAGCAAATATCTTTCTAGAGGGAAACACTGCAATCGTTGAATCATTATTCGAAGACAAAATTTATTTCCTTTGTATTTATTACACTAGCAAAATGATAAGTTTCAGGAGATGTTTCCTTACACAGAAATAATTCAATACAATTTAATTATTCAAAGCTTATTATTAAACAGAAATTTCAGTCTTAGACAAAAAGACTTCCAACTGAGTTTTCAACTTAAAACAATTTATCTAGTAGAACTTTGAAAATACTCAATTATAAACAAACAAAAACACATTCTCGTTAAAGTACCACCAAACTCCATCTAACAATTAACCTCATTAATTCCTCTACACCTTTCTTCATCAATAACATTACACCTAACTTTTCAACCTCCTACTCTTCTAAAATCCAAAGTTACTCGAAAAATATGAAACTACGAAACATTTTCATTAAGACATCATGAAACTCCACTCAACCATCAATCCCACGCGTTAAAATATCGCTTATCCTTCTATGATCGAAACTCGAAATCCAGAAAGTCTGAAGTACCTCCTACGAAACCTTCAGTGTCGTAAGAATTCATGACTGTGCAGATCCAAAGAAGGAGGATTCCTGAAGATCGAGGATCAAGGGTATCCTTAACCCAATGGCTCTTCCACGGTTGGGAACGTGGAAGCTTGTCGCGTTCGTAGACCGCTATCCGGATTCCTCTGGCGGGACGCGAAAGTAGGCGCATCAGGAAACAAAAGGAGCATTATTCGAGACAAGCTAGAGACATCGCAGACAGCGTGAAATACGTAGTGGCTGTGCACGGTGATAGATAGCCTCGAGCACCATTAACGCCGTGTTGAAACGACGTGGGACAGGCGAAAAGAAAGGCGGCGAGCGTGGCTTGAAAAATCTGTGTGGATGCCTCTTTGTCGTTCCGCGTCGCTGTTCCTTGTGAAAGGTCGATTCGCGGCGCGATAACGAGCCGTAAGTGTCGCTAATCGATAGGCCAGCTGAAAGTGTCTCGTGTACGGAGAACGCGACGTAGTATGGTCGATGTGTTTAGGTTCTTTCGCAACAGCTGTAATTCTCGATTGGAACTTTTAAGGCGGTGTAAGTCGATGTAATCTAGAAGCTGTACAGGCATATGTTCGTGTCTCGAAAGATCTGTCAGTCGGGTAAGACGAGCCAATCGTTAGAAGATAATATGTCATTTCTTTATTTGAGTAAATATTTTTTTACTAAAACTAAAGAGGATCTTTATGCATTTGTGGGAAATTTAAATGCATAAAAATGTAATATTGAAAAATATCCATAAAAATTTGGATTTGTATTAAATCCCGCAGTTTACTTGTCATATTTTCTCTCTATTGTATTCAAATATTTTTAGATAAAACAATATAGTTTCCATTTTTTAACCCCTGCTTTTGTCAACCCAAAACTCAGCATTCTTCAAATACCACGTAATCAGAGTGTTATATGTATATCGAGACAGGAAGGAGGCGAAATTTCCTTGATTCCATACAATGTCGAAGGAAATTCGTTACTGTCGGCAGAGGCGTACGAAATTTCGCAGACTGGTTGCAAATTTCTCGCGAAATACCTATCCACCTTCAAACTATGCTCGAAAGCCTGCCAAACAGAATATCCCTGTTCCGTGTTTAGTCGATCCGCGCATTGATAACCATACTGCTTGGCTTTCTGATCCCGTTCATCTAATAAATTCTTGTCGACCTCCATTCGGACTGTTCTGTTTCATCAATAGTAATAGAAGCATCCAATCTCAGGTCCTGTATTCTATTTCTTTCTAACAAGATCACGATATTGCGCCTTCTTACATAAAATATCCTACTGAGCGTTTTTTCATTCTGCAAGTACGTTGAAGTATTTGAAATTCCTCGGTTTTTTTTATCTTTTAGGTAAAATTAGAAAACCTTAGGTGCTTCGCAGAAATCTAGAAATAAGACAATTAATTTGGACTCTAATTTTTTAGATCCTAACTATTCTTCGGGTAGTTCTATTAATTTATAATATCACGTGTATTATAGTACAGTGCTATTGCGTTATAGTGTGATATTAAGTTTCAATAGAGATAGAACATTTTATTACAACACATGCATACAGAGACTCACGAACATATTTGATATTTACCATAGAAATTTGTTTCGTATACATTGTATTAAAATATCCTATCTCATTTTTTTTAGAAAGTTAAAATACCCTATTTATACATCGATTGGTAATATCATTGATAACAATTAGATTGGTTGTTATAAAGTAATCGTCAAATATTCCAAATTGAACGAAGAAAGCAAAAATGACAGAAGGAAAATAATAAAACTTCAATTTTCGCGGAAGTTAGATAGAATGTTTTAACTTTGTAGGCATTTTAACTAACGATAAGGTGAGCAGTATAAGCGACAAGCTTCCGGCACATGTCATCGCGATCAGAATAACGACAGGTGTTACACAGAATGTGTTATATTACACAAAATGTGTCACACAAAAAAAGGGAATAACCACGAAACGGGGAGATTGATGGCAGAACGTCGTCAAAGCGTGTCAAAGTCAGAAACACGTTTCCGGGATTGTAAGCGCGTCGATGCGAGGCCGTTCGATGCGAATTTTTCGTTTATCCGACGCAACTCAACTTAAACGCGAATCCTCGTTGTCTCTCGCTCTCTGTTTCTCTCGCTCCATGACCAGGAAATCGTGTCACAGGCTTTGTCACACACGCACACCTGCGGATCGCAATTTTCCCTGGAAATATCTGCTCCCAAATTGACTTTTTGACAACCGCGGGGACAGCTATTTCGGACGCGATCGTGGAGACACCAGGCTTTGCATCGAAACGAACCGATCGCGCCTCGTCATCGCCGAAATTGAGTTTCGACGGTCTCCTATCTACGAAATATTATATTTTCAGAGGAAATCTTCGATCCTGGAAAATTCCTTCGAGAAACAGTTGTCTCTTGTATAACTCTCATTTCGGAAAAAAAAAATCGGAAATCGATTAAAAATGAGAATCGTTTTGATATACAGCAAGTTACAGAGAAAATTACATACCAAAATTTTGGAAATGCATGAATAGAATTTTAATCAACTGATTGATTGTACTTGGATTTGCAGATCCTGTTATGAAATGATGGACAACAGTGTGATTGCTTTGTCGTGTTTTTTGTAAGGAAAATATAATTGGTGTAAGATATATAGTGAAATTGTAAATTAAATCAAATTAAATTTCAGAGTACAAAAATTCTTCGTGATTTGATATCTTCAATAATTTTCTTTATCATATGCGTGTATTTTGTGAAAAATAGTAAACTATGTATTTTTAGAACCCCTTTCCAGGATATTATGCTGTATACAATTTTATTAAATATACGAAAGCAAATACGAAAGCAAAGGTAATTCTGAATTAATACTACGCTACTTTATATGTCATAAATTATTACTTCTTGACTGATCCAATATTAATAGCTAGTGTTAGTAATGTTAATATTCAATTAATGTTAGAAATTACAAAAAGCTTATGGAAGATTGGTAGACTGATCCTGAAACAGAGATTAATGCAATTATTAATGGTCAATAAATAATTTTTTGTAATATTTCGCTTCTCTAAAAGAATTTTCTGACACTCTAGAGCAATTCTTGCATGCCTTCTATCTTTCATCATCCACCCACGAGGGTCGTACGATCCCGGTTCGGAGATGTGAACATCGTGTGACCATTTGTAACTTGGAACGGAAGGAACGAGATTGGGCATCTTGTCGGGTGTTGAAGAGATGAAGATTTCGGAGGTCATGTCATTAGTCATTACTCATTATCTGTGTCATGGCAGACTTTTTGAACCGTATCTGTGGCTGCCACTAAGTGTGAGTGTTGATATCTCTTTCTTGTGAATTTTGAAAATTATTTTATCAAAATATTGTAATACTTACTATTTGAAGTATTTAAAAATGTTTAAATTATTGGAGAACGGATTTTATGGTTTGAATGGTTTTATAATTTCATTCTATATTTTATTTAAATATATTTAATTTGTTTATGTGAAATTCCTCGAAGCTTCCGTTATATTCATATAATATAATACTAATACTGTATACTAATATTATATTATACTAACATATAATGCTAATATTACATCAAGCACCAATGGTACAATATTCTAGCACAAATATGCACAAATCCCCATACAGTTCCTCTCCACTCAAATCCCGAAACAATTTCTCAACTAACCCTTCCCAGTCCCACTAGTCAAACTAGTCACACTTCAATAGACAAAACAGTATTTCGGATGCACCAAACAGCACCGACTTAAACCTAACCTCTCGCATTCAAGCTTAAACCACCTATTTGCTTTCTCATCCCAAACGGCAGAATAAAGAAAACAGCAAGAAGCAGATAATTTTAATAGACAACTCTAATTTAATTAATCTACATTTAGAATCTGCAACTACATAGCAAGGTATTGTCCCTTACCAGTACTTAGTATTACTTATTCGTTTTTACATTTTATCACAAGTGCACAGAAGTATCCAGATACTTACATAAGTACGTAACAATTCTACATATATTCAAGAGTAATAGCGCAAATTTATTTTCGAACGCAATTTTATTAACCCGCTAACCGCAGAGCTCTTTTCCACTTTCCCTTTTTTTGCACTTATTTCGTTCCTTTTTTGCATCGCAGTAAAGGTCTCCTAATGATAAACCTACACAAGATTTATATCTTAAATGATCGTTAAGTCATCAAACAATTTTCATTCCGACCATCATAATGGCAAAGAAAAAGAATAACCTCATATCTCCTCTCTCTTTCTCTCTCTCTCTTCATCTTCATCCGAACCTATCGTATTTATGAGCCTCCAACACTTTCTTTCCCTTTTTCCTTCAGGACGGTGCAGAACGCTTGTATATAAATCAGCGCGCACCGACAGACTTTATAAATATTTGGAGGCCGGTAACTCCCTCGTGTTCCTCCGCGTCCGTGCGACGGCATCGTCGTGCGCTGGGGGTTGCAGAGAAACGGTGGGGTATGGGGCAGCAGGAGCAGCCGTTGAATATCCGAGGAACACTCTAACCCTCTCTGGCCCCGAGCTTAATTAAGCCGTCAGAACTAACGCGTAGCATCCGAACACGTGGCCATGTCAGATTTCGGTTGTAGCAGAGTCCGAGTTATACGGCGAGCCTGTTAAATCGAGAGGCATCTGTTTCCGGATTCGCAGCGCGTTCCCGCTGCGCTCGACTTCCTCTGTAATCGCTTAAATTTCCTCCTTTCCTTCCTCCTCTTCCTTTCGTCGTTTTCTTTCTCATCTCCTTTTTTCACCTCTCGTCTCCACGTTCTTTTCTTGCTTCGGTTGTATCTGGGTTACGAACACAGGACCACGTTCCGGCTTCCCGTTCGGAATTAATTAAGCCGTCAGCGACACAGCACGTCAGCAGGCCCTTGTCCCGCGAGATTACAGGTGAACCCTTTGCTAATGTGTGTATTTGTGTTTGTGTACGCGTGTGTATGTGTGGAAAGAGAGAAAAGAGAGAGAAAAGGTTCGTTCCGTGCTTGAGGTCCGTATCGGAAAGCTTTGGAAATTCGTTGTTTGTGGATGCAGAAAGGAGGTCTTGCTTTAAGTTTGCAAGGGTGAGGTAGACAAAGGTGTTGAAAAATGGGATTTACATTTTTCATCCCAGGTAATTTGAACATTTACCTTTCGAAACTAACTTCCAAGCTATCGTACACGATTAAATATTTATATTATCTACAGTCAAATAGGATAACCGAACAAGTCGAGTGAAATTTTCGTAAGTGACATTTCGTTTCTGAAAAGAATGATTTTAAAAATCTACCAGATACACGTGTATTTTGTCTATTGTCTCATTTACTGTCAATCTGTAATCTTTCCTGTCTATAATTTCTTCCATTCCGTGTCTGATTAAAATGATTTCATAAAGGAGAATGAAATTATTCATTTCTAATAATAATTCTATTATTATCATTTATTTTTATCACGCGATCTCAAACGTGACCATCTACACTTAAATAAATTTGATTTTACCGACTAAAGCTATAAATACACAAAAAAAGAAATTCCATCAGTTTCATGCCGTAGTAGAATCGATAATTCAATCATTGTTAAGGTATGTAACAGACGCGTTTTCAGAACAACGTTTTTGTTATTAGAAAGAGAAGAAATTGATGTATATTTATGCGAGCTGAAGCGACAAAGCTATCGCGTGACAAATTGTCACTAGCGCGTGTATAGTCCTAGATAGCGAAGTAGACAGAGGAGTAATATATTTGTGGAGCAGGTGAGTCGGTCGATTGGGACATCTCGAAGGTAATTTATGCATGGCCAGGCGTAAAGCAGCTCTTACGTTTTATAAAATCGCCGCAGCCTCCGTGCATAAAACTCCGTCCGGCTGAAAAAAGTTTATCTATTACATGGTCGGCTCGGCAGAAATTTTAATCAAACTTTCAAATGAGATTTCGCGAAAACTCGTCGCATAAGCTATCGAAAACGTGTCACTGCCTGCGTGACACGACACTCTTCGGCTCGTCTTATTTTCCCTGTCTTATGTAGAACCGTCTCGTTGCCGTAAAATTACCTCACGGGTCATCTTGTCACGATCTTCCACTTCGTTCAACAATCTGTTCTTTGTTCAACGTATTCATTGGGTCTCGTAGGAAGTTTTGGCATTTTTTGGTAATGTCTGGCGATGTAATATATCATTTAGTCATCTTTCACTATGGTCATGTAAAAATACGTCTTTTCTGCTGAACAGTAAATTATGTAAAAGTATATCCATTTTTCACATCCATAGAATTCATATATTTTGATCTACAATTCATTTTTACAAATTCAATTTCGTATAGTGTTTTTAGCAATAAAATCATTTAGCCTTGATAACTTGGTAGCATTTAGTCCACAATCCATCAACTTTTACAATTGCTGTAATTACACTTTGGGATAAGTAAATAGTACAGATTAGCTTGAATTATATAAAACTTTTCTTACGTTTACATTTTGTGTATCTTGATATTAATGGCAATGAAAAATGATTTGCCATCCGTGATTATTGTTTCAATTATGTCCTACATTGTAAGTATACAAATAGTTGAAATTACACCGAAGCACATGAATTATTTACGAAATTGTACAAATTCGTAAAAAGTCAGAGTGACTAGAAAATTAGTGCTCTATTTCCGCCCATAAATTTACTTGTCAAAAATTTTGAGAAAAATTTTCAAAAATAATGTTCCTACTATCATCGCATTTTTCAATTTATAACCGTGATCGGTATGCTTTCCGAATGGCTCACAGAACATTAAAAAAGAAATGCTTTTAAATAATGACAAAACTTTTCACGTAACTTGGATTTCCATACTTGACACTTTGAGGAAAACTTGTGCAAAAGATTCACATTTCTCATCCTAATCTTTTCTGTTCTTTTATTTCATTTATTATCTAAAATAAGCAACCACGTGTATCTTGCTTTAGAACAGAATGTTTAAAAAGGGAAATTCTAAGGGAAGCAGATCGCAAAATAAGCTGTCTATTGGGACTAAGTAGTTCCAGAATTTCGTAGTAAATCAAACTCAAAATTATCGTTTCCTCGTGGGGAATGCTAATATTCAAACTACCCAGAAACCCTGTTAATCCAAATTTTCGTGTAACTGGTACCCCCGCATCCTAATTAATCCTTTGTAACAAATTACAGAATTTTATTCTCTCTATCGTGGAGAAGACAGATCAAAGTGAAACGGTTTTCACCATGTGTAACCTTCATTTCATAGCAGATACGTGGTAATGCAAGTACATAGTATCATTGAGAGCAAATGTATGTCAAATAGGAAAGGGAAATAAATTCCTGAGTAAGCCAGAATATTCTCAATTTCTATGTGAAGTAATACGTCGATATTTTCACTTCACGTAACTAGCAGTTGCTTGAATCATGCATGTATCAAGAATTTATTATAACAAGAGTCACGTAGAGTAAGTTAATTCCATCCAGGAAGTACATCGTTGCTATTTTGTACAGGGATAAAATAATAATTTTCAATAACTCTTTCCATTTAAATTTGTTTCTTGAAGCAAAATTATGTTTCTACAAAAAGTACGTATTTGTATATAAATGACAAACGAATTATCTTGTCCTTTAATATTTCTCACCACAATATTATATTATTTTTGCCCCTTGATGAAAATGTGATCAATTAGCAAACCTAAATAAGCAAGCGTCTACTGTATATGAGGAATAGTTGACAAGTATAACAGAAACATATGAGGACAGTTTGAAACGAGCAAAATAAAAATACGAAGAACAATTGAAAATAAAGGAGAAGTTTGATTTTTGGAGATTTATTATACGAAGGTTATTATCTTAACAAAGGGAATATACATACGATACAAGTTATAATGCTAATATTTATAACCCACCTTATTATATTATTATAATTTTAAACCTACCTTACAATACGCGAAGAATGATTGAAAATAAAGAAGAGATCTTGAAGACACGGTTACAAAAAGAAGCTCGAAGAACCCTAAACCACCAAAAACTTCCTAAATTTACCGTGTAATGCAACAATACTGTACATATGTACTACTCATCATTCTCAAGTGCAAGACATAACTTTTCACCCCATTCGCCACTTCGTCGCCCTCTCATCGAGCACAATTCAAGCCACAGAAATTCGTGTACCTCTCAAACTGGCTCAAATATCGATAAACTCATCGATTAGTTGGACCAATTCCGTCATATCGTGAGACGAATTTCGACGAGCCAAGAACGGTTAGGTCATTGAATCGATTTGCCTTTCGCAAGTTTTCCCATTCACGAGTGGAACCATGTTCCCGAGGGATGTAATTGATAAGGGGAGGAAGAAAAAAGGGAGTTGCGTGTCCCCGTGACGAAAACGCGTCGAAATGACATCGATTGGCCACACAAGGCCGAGCACCTTCCACTGGGAACCTAACGACTTGCGTATTATTTATTTAACAGTCGACAACAAACGATCTGTAATTTTTGTTTCGCCCGTGAAAGAGAACGAAGACGAGCGGAACAGCCAGCACTGAAACGACTCCCTCCAACGAGGGGTGACGTATGTTGAAATTTTTATCGCGTCTGCCTGCCTCGTCTCGCGAGCCACGTCGCCGGCTTCCTTCAAACCTTTATCGTTTCTCGTCGAAGGGAAAAAGGTTTCGATCCTGTCTGACGATGAAAGATACTCTGGAAACGTAGTTAAAATTAGTTTGGATCTATTCTGTTCGATAATGGTGGCTACTTTGATGTCCCACTTTGACGAGAATTTTGAAGTTTGTGATGGATTCATTATGTGTAAAAGGGGATGACATGTACGGTTTGTTTCTATAAATTGAAATAGGAGTTTAATTTTATTATCTAAGTTTAATTAATTTTATTAGTTTACTTCGAGTTTACTTTTATATCGTGTATTGTACAATGTTCTACTATCCATATCAGTCACGGAATATAATAGGCTTATTGTTAAGATATACATAAATAAATGTTTTAATTACAAAATAAAGTTAATACTTATCAGTCACGTGTATTAGAGAAGAAGAAGAAAATTATATTCTGTTTTGAAACTATTTTACTGTAGACCTATTTCATTAAAGCTTTAAATTGAACAACAGTAAAGAAAAGAATAAAATATGCGAAAAGACGATGCTTTTAAATATGCTAAAGACAAACTGAAAACGAAGGTTAGAAAAGTATCCTCTGAAATCACTTAGTTCCTCAAGACCACCGTTCCCATTCCAAAGAAGTCATTCAACAAAACCCTTTTCTTCACCATCTCGCCGTAGCCAGATTTCCAACTCCGGCTTCGAAGCAAATTACAAAGTACAACAATCGCAGGAAAGGACAAAAACTAAAGACAAAGTAACACAGTACAACTTGTTACTAAACGATACAGTGTACAGTAGAAAATTCACCTTTGGACCAACCGGAGCGGGCAATTGAATTTGAACAAAGAATACCTTTGTTCATCTTTCCTGCAATATTAACAAACCTTAATTTCGCTTCCAAGCTAGAACAAGAAATTTCAACGAACGCTACAAAGGCGTCGTATATATTCAAGCGGTCGGCCCACCACTCGCTAACTTGCCCGGTTTTTCGTTACTGGCACCACCGGGAGTAAAAAGTTATCCACTGGTCCATCCAGAGCTACGTCCGCGAAAGTTCCTCTGGAATCGTCCGATTACCGCAAAATGTATTAGGGTAATTAAGATGTCTGAGGCTTGTCAGAACCGAAGGGGTATACGTGGAAGAGCGTCAGCTGGGGAACGAAACCGCGGTTGCGGTGTAATTGACTCAAAAGGAAAACATTAGCCCGCCACTTTGTCGCGGCCGATGCGATTAAGCGCACGCTCACTCTCTCGCGCTCTTGCTACTCGACGCGACGTTTCTCGCGTATTAATGTAATTGATTATATAGCGACTGCAAAGTGAAGCATCTAGCTTCCGGCTCTTTGCCAGCTCGAATTTCTCGCGAAATTGATATCGAAGGTTAAGGAACGCGAATAAATTCAGATTTAACGTCGATCTAGGCCGCTGGACTAATTTCGCAACTCGTTTTGGAAAGAGTAGAATCGAAAGATTTCGGAGAGATTTGGATGGTTTATTTAAAAAATTCTTGTAATGTGATTCGATCGAACTTGATCACAATTATCATTAATGGGGTGGGTTATATCAATAACATGTATAATATAGCTTTCAGTGAAGAAACAATGTTTGTTATAAACAATTTTTCATTTCAGCACCATCGTAGGATTAGTATACCTACGTATGAACATCACAAGGAAAGAACACGATGAGCGACATTTTATGTTTTGTTTCGTGATAAAGAATAAAAATAAAAAAAAAAAGAAATACAAGTGAAACCTTGTAAAAATTATCTTGAGAAATTACTTGAAATTGAAAATATATCCATTTTCTGCGATCAGAATACTTTCGTGAGTCACTCTAGATATCAAAGTCAATGAAATCGGTGAGGTGTGTCTTTTTCCGGATATATACGTAATTATCGACCTAAGTTCTACGTTTAATATATATAGAAAAATACGTGAAATAGTAAGATCGATTCCTAAAAGCAGAACAAATACACCTGTTAGTGGGCCGTCTAATCGGAAGAGACACTCGTCCGTGTCTGAAAGCGTTGTATCCGCGATTAGCGGAGCAGGCTCGTTAACGACCGGCCTAACAACCGTTCTCTGGCGAATCAATTAACAGGAGGACGTCGAATTGGCAACGCGCCTGGCAATTATCGCGTCCCGACATCCATTGTGCGTGTCTCGGCCGCGAACCACCGCGACAGAACGAAATTTTGCTTCGCGAGTATCGAAGTTTGCGGCTTGACCGGTTCCACTGGCTCTAGGATTAATTTATCGGTAGCTACGTAAAAAGGAACGACAACGACTGTCGCTATCTCGATGTGCAAACAAACCTTTACCTAAAAATCTAATGAACCACGCTTTGAAAGACTTGATTAAAGGATCCTCGCGGATTCCGGCTGCTAAATGGGAGATGCTGTGCAGATGCTTTGGTCCTTCTCGCTACATTTCGTGCCTGTTGCAGTGAGATTCGTGTAACTAAGCTTCTAAATACTCTGCACCTGCTGTAATTTATCGTTATGTTTATCTTTGAAAGAGTAATTCTGCTCTTGATATATATCTAGTTTATTTTCGAAAAATAGAACGTGAACGTTTAACAGAAATGTGACATATGAGTATACTCTAATTTACTGTTATTGTTTTTATCTTTCAGCAAAATTGTTAATTCCTCAAGCACTTGATATTTATTTCATTTCTAAATACGCGAGTGAAATGTGAGAAAATCCTTTTGTTTAATAGATTCATCAATTCATCAATTCGAAGAGAGTGAATTTTAAGTGAGCTTTTGTAGTGTGGTAAAGTTTAATACACGAAAGCCGTGGTTATAGATGTTTAGCTGTGGTTATGTTATAATAATATGTGATTAGAGCTGCAAACGATTAATAACGCATTGACTGATGAATGAATTTTGTATGCTTTATCTACCTGTCGCTTATTTCAATACAGCATTTACGCATTATCGAATTATTCCAACTTCGGTATAACTTTCCTCTAATTGCACCTCCTATATTAAACCACTTGCAAAATTTATGATCATTTCGAGATATTAACGTCGATCTCTATTGTTTCCTTGTAATATCTTTCAGATCACATCTCTGGCGAAAAATTTGCGATCACAATTTACTTCATAAAAATCTGAAATTTTTAAGGTCAGTTTGTTATTCTGTTATCATATTTTTACAACAAACTTTTGACTTTTGATAGAAATTTTTATTAACGTCAGGACTATTTTTATGAATAGACTGGATTTTTATATATTCGTGAGAAATTAAAAAATACAAAAATATCCAAACGTAAAAATATATAAGAAATTTAAAGTAAGGCGTATTCATTATAATATTTAATAGATGAAACAAATTCTTATGTAAGTTCTATTTCTTTACTTATCTCCATAAATGTATCTTCATAAATATTCACAGTCAAATTATTAGTATCGCTAACATTAATTTTGAATTAACAACAAAATCAACGCAACAAAGATAGTACCAATATATTTTTGAATTACTTAAACTCTCATTTTCCACGAAAACAACGCCGTTTCATTTACTTCAAGCAGACACAGCTCGAAATTCGTGTTTCAGCTCATTGCAACGTGAATTGTTTCGCAATCGTCACTGGGAGATCGCGTCCCACGGAGACGAAGTTTAAACGCATTTAACGTTGGATTATACACCAGGATGGCGAGTAAATGAAAAAGTTAACGCGATAATTGGAACTCGGCCGTGGTTGTAACCAGGCGGCGCTTCAGAATTGCATCCTGGTCCAGATCGAATTAAACAAACGTTCGCGGAATCGCGCGAATTCACCCGAGGAAACTTTTGTTTTTCCAACGATGGTTGGTTGCATGGCTCGAGCGGCGCGTCGACTATTTTAACGAGAACCCGCCTTATAAATCTCGCCGGCGCGAACTTCTCGTTAGCTGGAACAAATTGCGGGCTAACTAACGGGACTCGCGATTCCGCGGCTATTTCCTTCGTGAATTTCATGAAAGGGGGCGATGAGAATCGAAGTAATTTGAATTCTTTTCATTCCGTAACCTCTTCATGATCTTACCCTTTCTTTCTACTTCTTGGCGTGATTGAAGTTGAAATTTGGAAGGAAGAGGTCTTCATTTAAAATTAACCTTTTCTTACTTTACAAGTCTTAGTTCACAAACTCTATGTCGCTGACATAGTTCACGCTTATAGTACGAGTATTTCAAATGAAATTTTTCGCTCTTAGAAAAAAACGGCATTTTAATTTAGAATACTATAATCTCTGTGAATTCGTGAATTTTTTGTGAATTTTGTTTATTATATTATATCTATTATAACTTATATGTTTATTATAGGTATTGTACACTGTACAGAATATTCTTTTAGAAAGATAATTTTTTGAAGAATGTTTCGAAAAATACCGTAGCCAGCTTGAATATTTCTCACCACAGACACAAATGTAGATTTATTCGACAGAAACAAAGCTTTCGTTATATATTTTGCATATTTTATCTCTCATTTTCATTTTATAAAAACCAAACCAATCGAGAAGAATAATTCGATAAAAAAAATGTTAAACTGTAAAAAAGTTACGTTAAAGTGAGGATGATATATCAGGAGGATTGAATTTCATAAAGCGGTATTTTTTCGTAAAAACTGTATATTTTATATAAATGGCATATAAAGGTTTAACTAATTTATATCACGATTGATTGTTCCTACTGATTTCTACAAACGATTTTGCCGGTGTTTTTCAGTGCCCTACATTTCGCGTTTGATTGAAAGCTCGTGATACAATGGACACGAAATTTAATGCTACTGGATGGTCCCCACTGAAATTTCAGCTGTGATTGCCAATGCCGTGTGTTAAGTTTAATTACATATGGCGTGACGAATGTGTGCGTTCCAGTACGATTTTGTCGTGACAAATTTAAGGAAAATTCGAATTAATTCTACATTGCACGTGTTATGTAAACTCTAATGAGTTTTGTATAATTTATCCGAAACTATTTAGTATTCACAGTATTATTTTTTATCGTACGTTACGTTTCCACAAGTAGCTTTCTCTCTTAAGCCGATTACGGAATTCAGCCTCGTAAAAGCAGGATTGAATTAACGCATTTAAGATTTAACAAAATATTCTGGAGAAAAATCGTCTACCATTTACATACACTATTTTATATTTTTAATGAACTTCCATTTTTATATCTGCTCTTGTCATCATTTTTTATCATGTTAAACGACATTAACGGAAATGTTACTCTCATATTATCCTGCCCATGCATAACACAGAAAAATTTTCACCCATCTCCTATTATTACACTATACTTTTTCTGTACTAATATATTCTACGTAAATTCTAACGGAAGAATTTTTCTAACAACCTAATGAATATATTTTATACCATGTATGTACTATGTACTATCTAGGTATATCCTACCTCTTTAACCAGATTTCAGTTGACAAATTTTGAGCAACATTATCAAACAAGTTACCTTCAAACAACTCCGATATATAGCCAAATATTTTAAAAAAACTTTTTTAGAATATTAATTAATTATCCGCATTAAAAATTTTAGTGAAGCTATATATAAGTAATTACTTATAATCTCAATTTTCCACCATCTCGTCATAATATCAAATAACACCAATACAAATCCAGATATTCTAGAATTCCCCTTTTCATACTATACATATTAAATCATTCGTAACTCTGCTTTCCTATCATTGAATCATTATACCACGCAATACTAAACAAAACCAAATATTACGAAGCTTATCCCTGCCATATATACGAAAAATCTAAATAATCACTCATGACTTCACTTTTCTACAGTCTCGTCATCATCCAAAGCATCAGCATGGCAAGCATTCGATTCCCGTTTCATCAAACCTCTATAATTACGTTTTCACCTCCTTAACAATCCCCCGTAATCACCTGCGTAATCACATTCTCCTATTGCAGCTACGATATCGCCATAAGCAAGAGGCAGCAGCCGAGCGCTGGAACGCAGGACACGCGCGATTAATCGACGCTTGTCCACCGAGCGTAACCTTGACTGCCGGTAACCATAAATAATCGGTCAGCGTGTCGCTTGATAAACCAATTCGCCGCGATAACTCCGACAGGGAGTTAGGGTGTCGTGTTCGACGCGTTTGGATCTCAGCTTTCGCTAGCAGTTTAACGAGCATGGGAGACGATCCAGACAAATTTTGCGCGCCCGAGCGGCCACGACGCCGCGCTGCAAAGGGGGTGTTGCGGAGAAAATTGCCACGATACGTTTGGTCAGGCGCTAGGCGGTCTGACACGGGCCGGCGAACTGACACCGGCCAATTAATAATAACGAGAGGACGTTTCGGGATTACGAGGAAATTATCGCTTTTAACCGTGCCGTGCACGGCCGAACATATCATCGGCTGGGGCCATTAATCCATACCCTTTCCTCTGGTCCATTGCAATTTCGTACGGTGGATGGCTGCGCGACACATAACCCTCCGCACCTCTCCGCTTGATTTAATTAGACAAATCGGTCCGTCTCTGCCGGAGTCGGTCGCGTTTTCCACGCTCTGTCTGCGGCCGAGAGTTTGGTAACTGTTTCTCGATGAAGTTTTGTGGATCATGAGTGATGAAGTGCGATGAGAGTTGGTTATTAAAAAGGGTTTGCGACAGAGTGAATTTTGGTGAAATGTTGAGGTAATTTGGAAGGAGGGGAGTGCTACAGTGATTGGATTGGTAGCCTGGAATTGAAATAATTGAAGTTCCTTGCGTTTTTTACGTTTTAAGTAAAGTTATATTATATAAGCTGTTTCAAGAAATAATTATTTCAAGTTGTACGAACGAAAACAATGCGAAACTTCGGTTTTATGCAGTCTCTTTTATTCGGACAGAACATTTCAAATAAGGGGGGTAGTATGATAAAACTTAGCACAAAGAAAAAGGTAAAACCGGTATGTACCCTCGTAACAAACTTCAAATAACCTGTTAAAATCTCAAATAATGATCCGCTCATGTCAAATGACTAACAGTAAACTAATAATCCTGCACATAACGGAACAACGTTCTGCCTGTCAAAGCGTTTCTCCTGCAGCTCAAACAAACCTCTCGTAACGAGGAAATAACCCAAGAGAAATCTTTTCTCGCAACATTTCCCAGTAAATAAAACCTTGAAAAATAGGGATAATTCAAGGAAAAGAGGATGCGGGGTCGTCGACGATTTTCTGGAGGCCCAAAACCAGCCAATAGCCACGGTTGGTCCTGGACATTTCACGAGGCCGGGGTTGGGTCGCGATTTCGTCGCGGCGCATCCATTTCGGCTCGCGCTTTTATTTGCGAACGCGGCAGAAACAAACGAACGAGCTCTGGGGCTAGGTGAATAATTAGTGCGCTGAAAATGAAAGTCGTCCGGCGATATTTGCTGCCGGCCTGATCACCAAACCCCATCCCCATTCACCTCCTCTCTGTCTCTCTGTTTCTCTCACTTCAACCCTGTACGTGCTCGCGAGCTCACAATTTCGGCTTTATCGCAATTTCATTGGCCCCTTTTCATTGGTGGAGCGTGAATAATCTGGTTAAACGACGAGCGTAGCCAGGCGATCGATCGATCCGGAGATTCAACATTCGATACTCGAACAACCATCCCCACAGGTTCGTCCTCTCTTTCTCCGTTTTCGGACTCGTGTTCATTATACCAACGAGATTCCGTTGGGTTGCGTATTAGGTGGCGTCCGGATCGTTCGATTTTGTAATCGCATGAACCGCGATCCGCCAGCAAGCCGGCTTCCTAATCAAGTGAAACGATAATGAAACTATGTCGATAACGCTCGGCGAACTAGTATACCTCGTCGATTTGCACGGCAAAAATATTTTTCGCGGATGCTATTCGGTGGATATTCGGATCTTGTTGGAAGCTTCAAACGTCGTCATTTTTAACGTAGCATCGCATTGATTACGATTCAATTTTTTCGCGATACCTTTCTCGGTCAACATTTTGGTATTATTCATTGAAATGATGTAAACACAGTTTTCACTTATATGGATGAAATACAGTGGCTACAATTTAAGATGAGGCCATTTTTTGCTTACTTTTAACAAAGTGTTCTTTTACCAGCTTCTACATTTCATTTTTCCAGTCATAGAAACGATATGAAATTATATATTTTGTATGATTAATCATAATGCAATGTATAAATGGGACTAACAGTTGTTCTGTATTGCAGAACATGTACTTTACCACATTATTAATCGATATCATTCTTCGTACAAAGTGGTTAATAATCGATGGTTATCTATATAATTATTTATACATCATTCGCAAAACCAGTTATGAGCAAAAGATTACAATGGAAGAATGGCAACCAGGTACACACCAGTGAGGAGATAAGAAGTTTGTTTTCCGACCTAGATCACAACCGGGTCTTTAATCATGTTATCCCGTCTTCGGAAGAGAAGAAGCATCCGTGATGGATAGTTTCTCGCGTTTCTTGCGCTTCTCTCACCTATCGATAAAATCTCCTAATGATTCCCCAGTTCATGGAATATGAAACAATAAAGGAATATTTCATCAGAAAAATGCTTGAACTACTGTGAACATTACCACGAAAAAATCTCGGACAATCCGATCACGTAATTTAAATAAAATTCACAAAAATATTCCAAGAATTAAAAAATATTCTATTTATCAAAGATAAAATAACAGTTTTTATAAACAAAATGTTCTTTAGAAATCTTTCTACCAAAAATAAGCTGTTTTCTCGAAAATTTCTCTCGTAAAACGTCCTCCCTTTTATGGAACATTTTGTCATTAAAAAAATCCTCCGTTTTGTTTCAGAATTTTCATATAAAAAAATTCTCTCTTCTCTCGCTTCGTAGTTTATGATTCGCGCACGTGGATAATGGAAAATGTTGCGCTGTCGGATGATAAAGTATTACGCGGGTAACACCCGCGGAATTCTTTTCACAGGTCTCGAAACAATACGAACAATAATCGATACAACGAACACGTTCTAAACAGCCGCTTTCACGTGCCGAGAGTTTGCTTCGTGAACAAAGGAGACACGTTTCCCTTTCACTGTCACGACTGCTTAATTCATCTCTGCCGGTAACATTTACCGATCTCTAATTGAAATCGGCAGTTTTCGAGCGTTTATGCGCACAGTCTACAATAGCGGTTTCGTAATCTCGCACCAAGGAAAAACATGGCGAATGTGGTACAGCCACTTGTGCCACGGGTCATAAGGTTCCAGACCATCTCGTTCATTGTTATGCATCATCGATCATAAGTTTCAGGCTTAGTGGTTAATAACTTGTATACACGAGCTATTCTCTTAGACAGCTTCGAAATTACTTGGTTTCTTTTGTAACAAAGGCGTTTCCGTGTAATTTTTCATATAGTTACAATGGCGAACAAAAGAAAGCTTAACCATCGCATGAATATGGTTACGTCATTTCAAAATCTCGAAATACGAAGCGACTAATTTTAAAAATATTTATGTAATATACTTTAATGTGTTTCGAAGAGACAGAGTATATTAAGTAATTTAATGTGAGAATAAAGTTTAATTTTTCAAGCTTTATTAAGCAATACAGTTTCAAGTTTCAATAGCTTCGTAGCATCTCAAATATATTATACAGGATAACTTTTATAACCTCTTTGTAGTTTTATAGTTCCATAATACCTCATTATACAACACAGCCTCGATTTTACAATTTGTGCAATTTTCTATTTTCGCCGCAGTTTGTAGTTCGTATAAAATTGGAGTAAAAGTAGATATAACGAGAGTAATACATAAATGTATTTGTTAAATGAAATTCATAACAATAGTTCCTATCTTCCTATCTGTGATAGCGAAACTACTTTACTTTTAATTATTATGAATATGATGGAAAAGTATTTGCAGCATATTTAATACAAAACTTGAGCTTGCCTTTGTCTGCCATTGTATTTACAGTCTCAATCAGAATTTCTTAATTTGCACATGCATAATTATCAATATAAATGATAAAATAATAACAATAAATATATTTTTAATTCATTTATCGGCGAGAAAGAGTTAAATCGTTAAATTATTTATCAGCAGTGCTAATAAGCTTTGGACATAATAACTCATTTACCCAGAATTTCCTCATTTAGTAAATAGAATGTTTCATTTATGCTAAAAATGCATTACATCTGGCGTATTTGTGTTTCCACGAATTAAAACGGATTTAATTAAAAACGTTTCATCTTTGTTAATTTTTAATTGCAACTGAAGGAGCTTCTGATAAGGGAACGACCCAGTTAGCAGGTAAATATTAAACTGCAAGGACAAAAATAACATAAACATCTCTGTATTTAAAAAGATTATTTTATTAAAAATTCTATAATTAACTGCTAATCTGTATCCTATTCTTCATGAATTATGTCCTTCGATAGAAATTGATTGCCACAGACACGCTACTAGGTACATCCATCTATCAAACAAAATATGCTTGAGAAACGAAATTTACAATTTTGAAAATTTAGAGAATTTGAATGTTTGAATGTTTTAATATTTAGAGATTTTAAGATTTCAACACTTAATATTCAGCATCAATATTTTAAGAGCTAAAGTCACAGTATTAAAAGCCAGAAAACAATAATTAAAATCCATAAAGACAAAAAGTTGCGATTAAAATGTTGTTTCGATGCAACGTTATGCAATGCAACGTCCGACTTTAGTGGACAAAAAAGCTTCTCTAGAAAGACGAAGAAATATAAATCTAAGAAAAGAAGACTTTTGATACGGATGTATTAGAAACACGTATAGCTATTGTTTCTCAAGTAGAACGACCGACTCGATTTCTCGAGATCGATAGGAAATTGCGGAAAGGAAGCGAGTCGAGACGAGAACAATGCAAGAATTAACGACGAGAAACACGGAGCGAATTTCAACGTGGTGAATCATGTTTTTTTGTTGGTCAAGCTTGTTTTTCGAGACCGCGTTCGTTTATGTTGCGGTTACGTCGACCACGAATGCTTTCCAAACCCGATGCCACACCAGGCTAAACAGGGTTTTCGAGGCGATGCTACGAGGCTTTTGTCTTTATCCAGTCAGTTTTACCTGTCACCGTGTATCGCGAGGGTATCTTGTACTTTGCTCGATTACTCGATAGATGGAACGTTTACATGAAACGTGACTGACGTCTCGTCGATGACTTTGAGTTGTTCGATCACGCGAGCCATGATTTCTCTCAGAAGTATGATTTCCTATGGAGCTATGTGGTGAAACTTATCCTACGATTGCTAAGGTTTCTCGAATCTCGGACGTTGAAGTCTAATACCGTAGACTCTTGATCATCACAATGGTCATTGATTAACGGAATAATAGCTTGCTTGAAGATCGATCAATGGAAAATTTAAGGATGACGTCTTATAAGGAAAACCGGAAAATAAGAATCATATTATTATTATGATGTGATTAATTTACGTGACGGAGATTATATCATATTCTAAATGCTGAGTAGAATATTTCTACGGAATGACAGAGCAGCGATTACAATCTAATACTTTTACGTATAAAGACATTTCGATATTTCTACGAATAAAATAAATCTCCGCGAAGATTCCAGTTCTTTACTTGCGTTCATAAAACTATAAATTTGCATAAATATTCACTATCCATTTATACCGTTTTCCAAGACCTGTAAATCCAATTGTACCCTAATTTACCCGGAGCTTACCACACACGCAGAGACTCCGCAGTATCAAAGTCTCCATTATTGTCCAATAAGTGCTTATCTCCAACTTACCTGAAACAAACAAAAGAAAACGGCGAATTAGAACCAATCTGAAAAAATCGAACAAAGTGGTCGCGAAGCGTATTCCATTCAGCATAGTCAAGAACTCATTCGTCATCGTGAAGACGAGGCTTCATAGCCCGCGGTGCCAAAACAGCGTCGATCTCGGTTACTCGCAGAAAAACAAGCCTCATTTGCGCTCGGGCCAGCGCGGAGCCACGCGGGCTTAATTAAGCGAATCGAGCCGATGAAGACACGCTCGTATATCCGTTATCTTTTCGAGTCCCTCCACCCACGAGCAGTGGGCTACAACTCGTCTATTGTTCCTACGGGGCTAAACACGTCATTATCATTATTCATAAACGACGGGCGGCCAACGGGTGAGCCGCTCGCGGATCGCGCCACGAAATCCTGAAGATCGTGAGGCTTTGCGGTTTGGATAAAACGGAACAGTGAATAGACGAAACTATGGTTGCGTGTTCGTGAAGTATCGAGGCAGCAGCGCGTTGAAAGGCTTGAAATATCTCGGCTGTTGTATTCTGTGTTTTATGGCGGATTCGGTTTGTAGTACAGTGGCTACAGCTTTGCGTTTATTGTATCATTTATATTGTAATTAATTGAAGTGCAAGTGCATTAAGTTTCATACCATTTGGTAGTATTTTCGTACGATTACAAAAATTTAATACTAGGAAAATTCATGGGAAATAAGGCTATGAACGATTTGTGCAGCCACTGTATGAAAGAGAAGAATCTTTCAGAGGTTGTTGTTGAAGTTAGGATGAGTGTAGGTGGAATGTATTTCCATTGATTTGTGTTCTAGATTTATCGATAGAGAAAAAAAGAAATCTTCTTATCCAGTTTTTAAACCTTCACGATTTATACTTGCGACCATTTATATTAAACGGTTCCATCAAAAGAGAGATCAAATAAAACTTTAACTTCATCGGATATCTATACTCGTCAGCCATTATTGGAAAACGTTCCGACAATTCTTTTATTCGAGTCCTTCCAACTTTTCAAAATTCCTAACTACACTATTCCAAACATTTAGAGAATCCATCTTAAAATATTTCAATTAAAAAGGAACACCAAAAGGACTCAAATTCAGTCAGATAATTAGCCGATGTTAAAAGAACCTCGATGAAAAATTATTTTTATTTCGATTCTTCCAATTTTCAAAAACTAAAAATTCTGCTATAAGGCGTTTTAATCAAGGAAACAGTAGAATGCATTGTGGAGCATCGATCCGCAATCGTCAAATTCTCTCGTTCGTGTAGAATCTGCCTGGCTGGCCGGGCCCATACAATTAAAATTCATTTATCGACCGGCCATTACATCCGCGCGTTCGCGATCCTTTATTTTTATTCGCGTCTGAAGGGGCTCGTTACACCGACCTAACCAGTGGCAATTAATCACGAACGTTTTAACGATCCGCGAGTATCGAACGAACCCGCCGGACTCACCGCTGGATTCTCCTGTTTTAATAATCGTCACCGAATTTTGTCCATCTATTTTTCTGTTTTTTATCCGTTTCTCTTTCATCGTGGCAAGTTACGAATAGAATTCTGGCGGAACGAGTTAGAGACACGCGTTGATAATTGTCCGTCGAAACGCGTTTCGTAGATAATCGAATCGATGTCTTTCATATCGCAAACTTGTTTCATAGACCGTTTCGGATGCAAGGGAACGCGGAGCTGAGACGATGCCGTCGCTCTGTCACGTCATGGGGATTATCCGTGTTACTTCGAATCTGAAACGAATAAACTCGATCAATTTTACTGTATGATTGAAATAAGAGTCCTTAAAGTGGAGATATTTACTTTGGTTTTGATGTGACTTGTAAATTTCGGTATATAATTTAATAGCCTGCGTTTGTGAATGATATGGACTATTAAGTTGGTCCAGGATATATATTATTATATTCCATTCGCTTTTTCAATAAGTTTCCATACGATAGAAAACTTTCCGTTTGGAAAATACATTTTATTTTATTTCTTGTGAACCTTCGCTTTCCGAATATATTTTAGCATAATTTAGATGGTAATAAACTTTAGTGGAAACTATGGAGTGTTAAATTATGCCAAATAAATTTCAAGGAGTTACACAATTATATTGTATTAAATTTATATAATGTATAATGTGATGTATATATAGAAGATGAATTCGAAGCGTTAGCGAAAAGATACAACAGAATCGTGGAAAACTCGCGAAGAGAAACCCATTCGCTTGTGCCAGCAGCGACATTAATTATCTAATTATATCTCGGAAGGGAACACGTTTCGCGAGCGTTGTTGTGCGGGTGTTACGGCCTCCTGTTGTTTTGACGGGCCATATATTTTTCGACTCTTTCGGGAACGTGGCCAAGTGTTTAGAACTTCTAAGTATAGCCGTCTACCTCCGCGTTTCTGTATATTCCGCAGCCGTTGCGAAGATGAAGTATCCCAGAGAAGAGTGTCGCCCGTTTCGGGAGATAAGTTAACCGCGCCGATGCCAAACGTTGACGGTGCATGCAAATGAGATCGTGCCATGCTACAGAAGCTCCTCTGTTTATAAATGCTTTGCACTTTTCTCATCGTACTTTCACTATTCTAATTTTTAGAATCTTATTTTTCTTCGTAAAGGTATATAGACTTTTTCGGAAGTATAACATTTCTACAAAGTTTCTATGAAATATATACTTTAATAAAAATAACGTAAAGATTAAGGATTAAAATGTGTATAAAATATTCCTTCAAAATCTTTCTTATTTCTTGGAAACTTTTTTGCAGAAAAAAGAGTTTCATTTCTTGAAAGAATCAAATTTCTACAAAATATTTCCTGAAAACTTCTTTGATGCTTTTAAACAATAAAGTTTCTTCTAAATTCTCTGCTGAATTTGTTTAGATATTTAGAAACAATTCAGTTCACGCACGTTTCATATTTTCTTAAAAGTTTCTTTACGATTCTTTAGTCAAAGATGTTGATTTTTAAGAATATTTACAATGCATTACACTGCATAATAATATAAAATGCTCGATAAACTTAAAACTGAGGAGTCGCTATTAATACAGCTTACTGTAGACTATTCAAAGCAATAACTTTCGTCGATTAATTTACGAGACTAATGGAAAAACTGCGATGCTGAGAAAGGTTGTGTACTCTCGGGTTCCACCTTCGACCTGTTCACCAGGATGAACTGGATTAAAGAAGCGTAAGATTGATATTAGCTGCAGAGAATGCAAAGTATGAGCGGCACAATGAACGATGTAATGTAGTGGCACGTGCAAATCTTCAGCTTTATTTGATTACAAAGTTTGCGCTCGCAGAGATGGATGGTTTGACTGTGGAAGCTTCTCTGTTGACTGTCTCACTTGTAAATTACGACTCTGTTTGCTTCCTTTTGCGCTACTTGCACCCCGGGACACGGGGAATATCGAATTCAATGAAACGCTACTTCGACAATGTTTAAGTTGCAAACACTGTCATCCATCCAGTCGTGTTCGTTCGACACCAGGCGAAGAGGAACCTCTGCTGCCAATTTACGTTTGTCACGGCGGAAATATGAATCGACGACAACTTGAGAGTTTCTTGTTATAGTTCAGATTTTAATGAAAGTCGACGACTAAATTAATTTTATTTCCTGGCAGAAATTAATTGTCGCTTGACACAGTTACGCGATGAAATTCTAGTTTCAATTTGCAATATTTCGATCTTCCGTTTTATCTATACTTTTGTATTATTAACGAAGGAAGCTTAAAAGGTTTTTTATTACTCGACATTAGTATATTCGATATTTGTATTCAGCCTAGTGAAAGAACATATGTTGGTAATAAAAGGAGAAATGAAACCGAAGGTTCATCCGCTACTAGAGAGATAATAATAATAATGAAAAGAATAAGGGACCAAAGATCTATTTCGTAAAGAAGCTCTAATCCAGCGGCAACATGACAGACCACCCAGTAGCTCGTAAAGCACACGCACAGATATCTTAATTCGCGACTTCCCACCGAAACCCCATGCGATCACGAACCACCGATTAGAAGGTTAAACACCACGCATTATCCAAGACTCTATAAAGCGAGGCGAGGCACCATCGTGGAAAACAGAGGAAAAGTCGATAGACGATAGGCGAAGCCGCAATCAAGCCGCCTAATTACCGTTAACAGTGGAACGCAATCCCAGCCTTACGACTGACGATTCGAATTAATCGCTGAATTAGCGGCGCCTGTGATAGCTTCATGGAGTCGCGCCCGATGAGGATAGCCCTTAAGCGTCGCAATTACGTTGGATCTATGCGGGCATATAACACGCGAGGCTGATCGCCGCCGATGTGTTCGCCGAGAGCTTTCGCCGATTTAATTAACTTCTGTCGATAAATTCACCGCCTTATCCGGTGACCGGGCCTACTTGAACGCTTGGAATTTTAATAGCCTGTCCCCATGCCGTTCCTCCTGCTTTATGATTTCGAGTTACCTGGTCTCCGTGGAATTGGACGCGCGAACTGCTTTTCTCTTTCTTTTTGCCACTCTGCTAAAGATAGTACTACTTTCGGCTTTTTCTTTTTTTCACTTGCCTCTTCGGTCATCTTAATTGCGGTTCAGTTTCTTTCTTTTTTCTTCTTTTAATTTTTTGGACCATTTGGTAGGATGGCTTTAATCTTTTTAAGAGACAAATTTATTAAGGTCAGGAAATGATAATTGTATTCAATACAAGTGCGTGTGACATGCCCAGTGCTGGACCCACAGAACTGGTAATTAACTAATTAATGATATTAGCGAATTAACAAGCAACAGATTGTGGACTTTGGTTGCACGAGCAGTTTTTGGCAATTCTATAATTTTATTTCGAATAGGATACATAGTTGGTAACCTGTAGAATTGCAAGATTACTTGGTTAGTACCTGGTTACTTGTGCAGAACTTTATTTGTTTTATTATTAGATCTGTTACTGTTATGCAAAGGAATTCATTAGTACTAGGCTTAAATTAAGGAAAAGCTAATCTTTTTAATTTAACCTTTGTTTATTACCATAATATATCGTCTTTTGATCCAGAGATTATTTAGAGAGAATTTCGCTCTTTTAACATTTATACAGTTCAGTTAAAAGTTTTTAACTTTAAAACTTTAAACTTCTCATGGGAAATTTTTCGTAGGCAATTTTGTAGAAATAACGAATTAAGCTTAGATAATGCTTTGCATACATTTTAAGAGGAGTGGCTTTCTAGGTAATTGTTTAAATAGTGTTATACATGGTTTTGTAGATAGTCTCCTTTTTCATACCGAAGTTACTTTAAAGAACTCTAAAGCATGTTATCGAGATATTTGCGTATGTGATATTTTCACACGTGTTGGAAATGCTCTTAAAATATATTTCTTCCATTATTAACGTGTACCCTATTATTATAGAACCGACATAAATTTCTCCTATAATTCTTTTCGGCTCAAAAAATATTTATCCATGGAACGTTCACGTGTGACACTACATACCATATTACATTAGTATGTGCCAGAAATACATTCAACCCAGATGTGAAACAAGAATATTCTTTCTCATATCTTTCCATGTGGAAATCGTTGATACGGACGAAGCTTACTCTTTTAAGAAACTCCTTTATTTTAATTCCATACTATACGATTACCTACCGTGTAACTTTTGTGTAACTTTTCGAAAATCTGTTTGTCTGATTTTTTTCTGATCCAATTGTTTTAAATCGATAGATAAATTTTATATTGCGTATTTGATACCCACACTTTGAAAGTAATATTAAGATTGCTTTAATTTATTCGTAAAAGCAAATCATTTCCGTTTGATAAATAGTCTGTGACTCTCGTACAGCAATGTATATTCTCCGCAGAAAGGAACAGCGAAGAAACGAGTTACCGGAAAAAGAAAGAGAGCCACGTCGGTCCGGAATTCCCGTTTGATTTACGCCGCGCGCCGCCAGGGAGGAAACGGGGATAAAACGCTGATAGAGGCGTGCTCGCGGCCGCGCCACTGTCAAAAACCGCATAGAAATAGGGACATTTTCGTACTTCTATTCCGTTGCGGCCCCGCGAACTTTACGACCAGTCTATTCGACTTTCGTCGCTGGATACGCCTTCCTATCTAAATGTCGTGCGACGGTATCGTGGCTAAAAGTGACATAGATAAATGCGCGTAGTCTGCTGCCGCATTCAGATTTCGTATTTCCGAAACTGGAACAATCCTGGTGAGACGGTGGTGCATGGAGCGGCGATTTGGCGGTACAAAGGATAGGAAACTTTCGAGAATTTTAGAAGAAGGGAGAGTGAAAAGTTCTCGGTGTGAGATAAGGTTAAGTTCACTTTGTAGTGGATCTCGTGAATGGAGATTCCATTGTTTCGAGTAATTGGAGTTTATTGCAGAGAGCTAATGGAAGATTCTGATCGACGATTTTCGGAAAAGCTAAAAAATGTCAATTTAGTAGTAATTCTAAAAAAACTTTCGCAGGAATTTTATTTGAAATAAAATGTTTCGATAGTTTTTTCCCTATCGTAGCCACGATAAAATTATCGATTAATTGTTCGAGTATTTTTGTTTCTATAATATTCTACAGATTCTATAATATTCTACAGATTTTACGTACACATTCTATGTGTAATTTATTCCACAATGTTTTTAATATTTTAGTCATTTTATTGTTCAATTGTTATCAACGGATTACTAAGTACTAACCAAATGTTACGATATTTATTAATTCAAGATACAGAGTATATTCTAATGTACGAGAATCAATCAATGAAGGCCTAAATACTTTCGGACAGTTTCTATTGGGAACAATTGCTCTCAGCTATTATAAAATTGATCACTTCGAGAAACATCGATCACGTCCCAAAAGAGCTCAGCCGTTCGCCCAATAAGAAGCTTAAAGTACAACAGCCGTCTTATCAATCTCACTCTTTATCCTCAAAATTAATGGCTAGTCGATGCAACTCTTCCAACAATAGGGACTAAATTCATCACCATCGTTCTTCATATACGACTTCATTTACAAAAACAAAAGATAGAAAAAGGAAAAATGTTAACGCCTAAATTTAAGAACTAAACGATTCGAACAAATTTTTAAAAAATGTAAAAAACGAAGAAATATTAAAAAGTGAGTAATTCGAGCATTTTCATCAAACTCTGAAATGTGTGCCAATTTTGGTATACGGTAGCGTGGTTGGAAAGTCGGGTAAAAGCATCGAAGATGTTAAGCGAGAATCTTGCTACCGCAAACTTCCCACGAAGGAAACGTTTCGAGCATGAAAAGGGCGAGGTCCCGGTTGAATCGCGTCGGTGACATTGATATTGGCGGTTCGATCGTGGATCGATGGATCTGTGTCCAACGCGGACACGATCTCTGAGCAGCGTAGAGAGGCACAGGGTGTGGCGTAATCGCGTTTGTTTGTAATTCTAAGCTCCGAAGCCCCGGCACAATACCACACGCGGTTGCTTCGATCGGTGCAACTTGCACACTCTCTCTCTCTCTCTCTCTCTCTCTCTCTCTCTCTCCTCTCTTTCTCTTCGTGTCTTCGTCCGCAAAATCGACCAGCATCTCTGCGGCACCCCTTTGTACAAGCTGTGTTCGCAAAATATTTGGCCAAAGTGTAAGGCGACGAAAGAAAAACGTGTTGTACGAACTCTATCCGCAAACATTACCCTTTCTCAGCCTCTTTGAAGGGATTTTCCAGCTCTTTTATGGTAAAACGTTTATCCTGCATCTTTTTAAGGGACAAGGTAGTTAGGGAAATTTGGTAAAAAGCAGCTTTTCGGAAAAATGTGGTTTGCGTAGTGGAATGTGTGTATTTTACGGGTAAAATTCACTTTTGAATTTTTTGTGCTTCAGTTTTTGCCAAAGTTTCAAATAAAATCTTTGATGGATACGTGATACCTAGATCATGAACAAACATGCGATATTTATTGTACAAGAAGTTTGCCTAAAGAAAGAAAATTTAATTGTTGTTAATGTAATTTTGTTAAGTTAAATTTAAAGAAATGAAGTAATAATGACGACTTAATAACGAAAGCTGCACCCGCTAATATTTTATCCAAACGTTTAATATATTCTTTTCCAGTCTACAGTGCCTTACATACAATTCTGAATAACTATCCCCTGAATTCCATTTCATTTTCCAATTTCTCCATTAAATTTTTCATAAAATTTACTTTACGACGTTATAGTAACTTTAGATTTTGCCGACAAGTAGAAAATGAAATTTTCATCGACACGAAAAGAAGCTTTGTCTGGTGCTGCTCTTCGCGCGCGTTTGACAAGCTTCTTTATCGCGGCGACTTAAATTGCAGCGACAGTCGAACTGCGGAAACCCTATGGGGCAGAAGCACCCCATGTTTCGTTTTATCTTACACTAAGCCGTCTTGTGCGGTTTACAGGATAAAACGAAACGTATCCACCAGTCGATGATATTATCCGCTTTCTCGTAATTATTTTACCACTTGCAAACCGTTACCTTGTCGAATTGCCAGGTCAATTAACCAACCGTTACTGTCGTTATCGTTAATTTTAACAGGGCTGAAAACACGGTGTGAACTTCAACGTTTTTTTAACCGCGTTTAAAGCTAATCAGTCGACGTAATTGCAATTACAGGAGGGAGAAGAACAGTTTCCATCACGCGAGTGTGGTTATATTCTTCGTGATGGCCTACAGTTACTCTGAATAGCGATCGTTCGTGTTTCGAACTTTTGGGAAAGAAAATAGAACGAATTGTTATGTGAAGCATTACGTTATTTTCATCCTAATGAAATATTTTACGGATCAATTTTTAAGGAATTTTTAACGTAAAATGTACGTTTTCAGTAAAGTACCATCAACATATATAAAAATAAGAAGAAACATTTTACAGATTAGGGATGTTCCTAAATTTTCTTCGCGGCTATCGATCTATTTATTAATGGAATGAAATTAAACCACAAAATTATAAAATCGATATCATAGGAATACGTTTAGAAGTTTCATCAAACGATAGCAATCATTGTTCTATTCGTTATAATCTACCAAAATTTAAATTTTCACGGTATCTAAAATTAATTTTCTCAATGAAACTGTTTCGCAACATTCCTTATTGCTGTACTCTGCTCTTCAATTATTCTCAGTCACATTTTCCCGCCTGCAAAATACAAATCGGGTATTTCATCTTCAGAACGAATCCACAAGCTCGCAAGAAATTCACGGAGAATTCGCAATTTCGCCAGCCAGAGAAACAATTAATTCAACGTTTACGCACAAAGGTGGCGGAAACAGCGTTTAGCCGACACTTTTCGTCGCGACGCACTTGTTCGAACCAGTCGGATGCCTGTTTCCGCTTAACAGCAGGGATAAAGCCGGAAATCCATTAATTGGGAAACGCTTGTCGCGCGTCGGGCGTTTATCATCCCAGCGAACGGAGGGCCAGGTCATTTGTTATTTACATATAATTCGTGGTACGGCGTTACGCGGCCCGACAGGCCGCAATTAACGCGCGATCAATTATTTTTCGATGGCCCGGCCACGGCCTGTTCCACGGGAGCCCGACCGAATTCGAGCCCCCGTTTTCCAACGATAATGTCGAACCAGATGCATGGCGACCTGACCAAGGGCTGTATTTTAATTTATGCGACTCACAGATCGCTGCATTTTTCCGCCGCGCGGTCCACCGTTCGATATAACGACGTTGGGACCAGGTTTTTTGAATTTGTGTTGCGGTTTGTGGTTCGCGAAAGTGTGAGGTTTGGTTTGCCGGAAATGGTAAACGAGATGTGACAGTTGGCTCGTAATACATGGAGGCTCCTGAATATTTTATTTTGCTTTTTCCTCTCCGATCTTCTTTTTGTGTGTGTCTGTGTGTGTATATATAGGCAAATGGAAACACTAAAGTTTGAATTAAGAAAAATGGGAAATCCTTTTTTTAAAGAGAGGGAGGATTAGAAATTTTGTTTTTACTGAACGATAACTTTCTAGTTTGAAGGAAGATGTATTACATGTTAGAAATTTGAAAAAAAGTGTATTATTGTAAACGTGCTTTTGTGAGAATTTTTTGGAAAGGATTAGAAATGATTGACATATAAAATGTCGATTATAAATATATGTATAGTGAAAATTTGAGGTGTTTCTTTTTTCTTATGAAAGCTATACACGCTTTCCATTATTAGTTTGGGTACTTTATTGGGAAGATGAATGTTAATTTTACTTTATTGTTGCTTGAAACTATAAATGTTAATGTAAAGAGAAACAATCACGTCACAAACATTATCTTTAATCATGTTATTTGGAATTTCGAATCTCTTATACAATCCCTGTTGGTGTTTTAACACACTAACTAACTAACTTTTAACTAACCAGTGTAGATATTTCCTCAGAAGGCGATATAATGTTGAACACAAGAAGCACGTTAGCTGCTTGAAACTTATGGGACAAAGTAATTTAAAAATTCTTTTTCATAATTTCTGCTAAATCTGTCTTAGACCATTACTCGAGATTCTCATGCAGTTCTTGAAACCATTAGTATCATTAAGTAACCGAACTTGCGTTTAAACAAAAGCGTCTGAAAATACTACCAATCTACCTATGTGATTGAACAAGTAGCTTTTTGAACTTGTACAAGTGCCAGTAACAAAAAGCGAGTTAAAGTTAAGGCACATTCGTATAAAACGACGTCAGCGGTTACTGGAAGTTCAGAATTCCATACGGACTTTTTAGCGATGTTTCTTTTAATGCGTTGCAATCAGTGCGAGAGTATTCGATGAATTGTGAAACAGGACGAAAGGAATCCGGTCTTGTTACGAAGAAAGGGACTTCGTGTACGCGGAAGGACGCTGTTCTGATTAAGCTTGAAATTTCTTTCGCGCTTTTCTTATGACTTCTGGCTTCTCCGTCTCGTATTATTATGTTAGATGTTAGTTTGACTTTGGAGTGTGATTCAAAAGAATGAATTAACTTTTGAAGCTACTTCCGTTGTTCTTGCTTTTTAAACTTCTTCCTTGTTCCTGATATCGCAGAAATATGCTTTTAAATTGTAAGAAAAGAAGAGTTTTACAACAGGCAGGATGTAAAGACATGAAAAAAAGATTAGGCGCTGTTTGTAAATTTATTATCTTGTCCTTTCTCGAGATTCTACTTTCTGTAGAAATCAGAGCATCTAGAGCGTTTCTTTTTATTTTCGAAGAATGCTCTGTACACGTCAGCGTTTTTATTCCTTTATATATACTATCAGTAAAAGACCAAATGTTCCAAAAATACATGCATATCGAATTGGAGAATTTATAGTAAGTTATTGAGCAAAAATAACTCCTTATATCAAATTGTAGACATTCAATCCTCGTTCTCATCCACGTTACTTGAACAATACAGTAAATAGTTCCGATAAGAGTTTATCCTATTAATTATCTACGAAGCTATTCTCAACTAAAGACAGAACTTCCAGTGCAAATGTAACGATATTTTTCGATTTATCGAACAAAATATGTGCGAGAAGAGAACACGTCATGCTTGTATAATTGAATATTCCACAATAGTCTATCGTACAATCCTTCGTTTATTAGAACGCGAATGTTCTAATATAATGCAAATCAATGTATCTATGACTTTTTAAATAACGAATGCTGGATGATATTTTAAATATGGAAACAAGTTTTTGTCGCAGGGAAGTGTATTCTGAATTCTAACCTTAATTACAACTTTTCAGGTTTGCAATTACTAAATACAAATGTCGTAAAATGTTTTAATATTCTTCGTTTAACACGCTATTACCACAGCGACTAAGAACCATTCTGTTTGTCCGGAAAGTGTCTTTTCTGGGCAAACGCGATTTTTACAAGAATGCATCTTCATACAAACGTGAAACCAAGTCTGTGAAATGTCGCGGTGTTTATCTCAACAGAATAAAATGGATCTTGCGTAATTGGACAAAATAATATAGAACAAAAAATATTGTGCGTCTATTATTTCCTCATAAAACGAAAAAATTTTTCGAACAACCTATGTACAATTGTACCACTGCAGCGAAATGACCTTTAAAGTCGTGGAATAAAACCGTGCTCCATATTTTGAGAATTGGAAAAACAGAGTTTCTTTCTTAATGAGTAGAACATTGTCACACGGAAAATAAAAAAAAGAAAAAATAAGATCAGTCGTATATATTATAATTTCTCCTGCTAAATCTTAATCCAGTTTCACATAAATTCGTGTATGCAATTCTAATGGATGAAACCAAATAGGAGACACACGCTTCTAGAATTCCACACTCCTTATCGTCATACCACATACCACGTCGGACACTCAAAAAAGGAAACACCGACGGCTACCCTCCGCGGACGTCGCTCAAAGAGCAAAGCGTACTCGCATTAGAGCAACGATAACCAAGTTCGAGTCCGTGAGAGCACTCAATCGGAGCCAGCGTCTCTGGAGAGGCTTTCAACCTGCCGCCCTTAAAGTCGGGTTCCCTCGTCGCATGGTCTGGTCCTAATTCCGCTCGAGCCGGCTCTGAATCCGCGCCGGCCAATCCCGGTTAATCTTTTTATCGTCGTCATTAACGCTGAAGGTCGGCCAAAGACCCACGAGAAAGAAGAAGAAACCCAGAAGGAGAAGACGAGCGGCTTACGTGGAACGCGAGCTCTGTTACCAAGATTAGGAGGAATTTTAAAGTGGCGAGTGGCCAGAGGCGCCAGATCCGACTAAGGCAGACTCGTAATACTATACTGAGAGAATACAAGGATGAAAGGGACATAGAGGAACGATGGAGATGATGAAGCACGATGGAATTGAACTTTTTAAATCAACAGCAATATTTTTTGAACTAGTCATCCTCCATTCCTGAATTTCATCCTTTGTCTTATTGGTCACATTTTCCACGACAACACGTAAGTAAAAGTAAGATAGACGTTTTTAGTTTCATCAAGATCGACATGAATTCTTCCATATTTTTCCATTTAGCTTCTATTTTCCTTTCTTTAAGAAATCGACTGTACTATACTAAGAATATGTATAGAGCAAGTTTGAAACTTGAGTATCAATCTTAAAAATTCAACAGCAACACAAAAATAATTATTTTACATAAACGCTTAGAAAATGATGTTTTACATATTTGTAATGCATACTTTGAAAATGTCCGAGCCTATGAACGATAATGTATTTGTTTGAAATAAATAGAATATATACTTCTACCAACTATAACGAGTATCTCAAAAAACAATTAGTTCAATAATATTACTATAAACGAATACACTTGTATTGCAGCAATCTCTCGAACACAGTGATGTTTGCACATTAACAAGTCACTATTATATATGTCGGGTTATCATTAGGATTTTAGGCGCGTAATGATACTTCGTTTGAATTAGCCATTGTTTTACGAAACAGAGAATATATTTACGCGAATAAACAAGATTTTACAAAATATTATGAATAATGAGTTTAATAAATGATAAGATTAACAAACGATAAGTTTAACTAATAATTAGATTAAAGAATAATAAGTTTAACGAACAATAAGAGGAACGAATAATATGTCTTACGAATAATAAATTTAACGAATAATGAGATTAACGATTGATAGGTTTTACGAATAATGAATTTAATTAACGCTATTAACAATGTTTCCGGGGTTCAAACGAACCCACGGTCAACGGGATAACTCTTTACTATGCGTAGAATAATTTT
>NT_177052.1:607565-619741 GCF_000188095.3 Bombus impatiens
CTCGATGTATCACTTTCCAAGGCGATCACACGAATGAATATCTGATGAAAATCTTTTTCGCTATACGACTGCATTTGTTTGTTATATGCTCTCTGGAGGCATCGAGAAGGTTCCAATCGTTGTTGCTAGACAGTTTCTGTCAAAAGTTTGTTGTATACTCTTTGGAAACATCGAGAAAGATCCAAACGCCCTTGCTAGGCAGTTTCTGTCTGGAGATTGATTCCTAATACAACGTGTGTCCCATTATATCGACATCTCTAAAGTACAATTCTATGTGATTTCTAGGGAGAACAATACAACCGATCCACACCTTCGTCAGGCAAAACGTTTATCCCGTGACCGTGGCTACGTTCGGCGACCAGTTGTCACCTCGAACCCACTTTCGCTTTCACAAATATCAAACAATTACAAATGACAATTGCTTAATTACAGTTATGATAAAATCTAGGCTAAAGCATTAGAAGGCTTCCTCAAAATTGCAAAGGGAAGGCTCCGGTTTTCCTTTCATCTCCGACATATATGTAATAGTCCCTTACATATTCTTGCGTTGAATTACGACTATATATTCCTAGCATCACAGAACCTCTTTTGACTACCATGAGGTCGCTTAGACGCCATTCGAGCATCTACGAGAGAGACAGGTAGGCTGTAACGACATAACGCGTGAGAGAAAGACGAGTGGGAGAGGGTGCTGGAGATTAGCGGTAATTCGTCGAAGAACCAACTTCGAGGGGCCATAGACCAAAGGATACCGTTTCATGGAAGAGAGACAGACGGATCTCTTCACTGTCTCAAAGTTGCGAGCCTTTGAGAGCTGTTTCGAGCGTTGCTGGGATTCCAGACAACGAGACCGATGACTGGAAAGTTGCGATCGCTGCCGAGTTGTCTTGGGTGAGACTTGGGTGGCACTGTGCTCCTTGAAACGAAGAACAGAGTATGCGGAAGAAAGGAGATTTCGGGTTGGCAGAAGCGCTGTTGTGGAAGATGGGGAGCCTCGGTTCAGTTTGTCCGTTTGGGTTGAGTTTTAGGTAACGATCATTGAGGTGCTGGAAAAGGGATTAAAAGAAGGTTCTGAGTATTAAGAAGCTATTTTTCGCCTGTGATTGGCATTATATCGTTTTTCTGTCTCATTGATGCTCTTTCTTTTTTGCAAATCGTTATAAGTGACTTTGATAACTGTCAAAAAAATTTATTAGATATATTAATTTATATATTTATATACTGTAATACTTCTGACTTTAAATATTCCATATTATTCGTTATATAAATCATCGTTCTTTTATGATGGTTTTAGGATGATTTGATTAACATTTGGAGACTATACAATTTCTACTTTATTATAGCGTAATCTTGTTCGTGACAAGGACAAAAATTATGTAGATGCGACATATAATTGTTTCTACATATCGCTAACATAAATTTGTTAACATAATGTTTATTACCCATTGTACGATATATTTTAAACGATACTAGTTAAGGGTTAAAATTCGATATCGTATCTTACCCTAAGTGCTCTGATAAACTTCAACCCGTGAGCAACTCGTTTGCAATGTTATGGTTTACTAATTGTCACGATGGTCCTCGTATATTCGTTGACTCGACGACGATGGAGACAGAAATCAATTGATAAGCAAACGAGGGTGGCGACGAGGTTCGATAAGCGGTTATTTCTTGGTGCGTCGCTTTTCCGGCGATCTGTGCCGCGTAAACGAGGAACGCGAAGACTCTCGATAAGTAAATGCCCGGGCCGTTTCCATTCCGGCTGTTTAATGAGTCGTAACAGCACGCGTCGCGGGAATCGTTTGCATAAAAGATCAGGCAGAATTCTGTCGTAACTCGCGCGGCAGAAATCTTTGGGGATTGTTGGGGGGGTGGGGGTGAATGATCGACGAATGGAGCGTGTTTATCAGCGAATATTTTATTTACGGAAAACCTCAGCGGGGTAATAGAAAGAATTTGTTGAACTTCTTCGTGGTTTTGCTAAAAGTTATTTTTTAAAACAGCGTTATTTATTTTGCAACGTGGCAAGTTCATAGTATATGATAAATGTTTTAAACCATCGTGACTTATCGTGTTTAATAAGTGCTATTTTATTTTATCATTATATCACTCGATATATCGACGTGAAATAATTTATTCAGAGCAATCATAATTTTCATTCTCATAAATCATAAGTAAAGAAACGTCTAATTATAGAGAGTGAAGTTTCGTTGGTTAAGCTACTAATGTATTCAGAGTCAGAATTTGTAATCGTCATATCTATATATAACATTTATTTTATCTTGATTTTATTCGTTTAATCTGTTACTTAAATGTAACAATAATTTTAAAATATTCTATCTAATTTGTATTTTACAGGACGTCTCGGATTTTGTCAGGTGAATTTGTATGTATTCGGTGGATATAAATAAAAGGATATCTACAAGACAAATTATTAACAGTAATTTATGACTTCGAACTTGCAGGATTTCATTAATAACGTTGGTTCAAGTGTGTAAGAAGGCGCAAGCACCATTGAGATACATCTCCATTCTCATTTCTTGCTAAGAAATCCATCATGATGTACTTTTCGAAATTTTAAACAGATGGAGTCAATCTATCTGAGAAGTTTGAATAACAGAACGAAATAACGTACTGTAACGTGATGTACTTCCAGGAAAAAGTTTTCTTTATCGACTACAGGGTAATGATGTTGCTGCTCTTTATTGCACTGTACGCGGTAAAAAGTTGGATTATAAAACGGAGGTCTTGCCCGGGAGCTTGTTTGCTTTTGAACTTTTTAATTTTACCAGTGTAAGAGAAGATTTTGATTAGCCAAGTTGGAACAAAGTGTTTCGACGAGCAGTGTTATCGGTCCGATGAGTTTTATAAGAAATCGACAGTTTCATTTCATTCCAGTTTCTTTCTTTAACAGAAAATTAAAAGTCTGGATAATAACAGTGTAAGAAACTCTTACAAATTCAAATTCATTAATATTTATGAATGATATTAATATTTACACTTACTTTTACAAATAACATTATTAACAATATTTAGTACAACATTATTATTTCATTAATAATATCGTTATATAAATAATAATATTTACATGTACTTATTTGTACACTGATATTTACATTATACACATAAACCCTCGCAAGAACATTCGATAAATAAATATTCGATAAATAATTATTTGGTTAGCTTCCAAGTAGTTTCTCGCTCCTCCTGAAAAACCTATTTCAATTGTGTCACTTTTGCGATACACATGCGATTTGTTCGGTGAAGTAGTGTTAGTTTCGCGAAGAGAGCGCACGAATCTACTGGAGGATGGGGGCGGCTGCGTTCGAAGGCGGAGGCGGATACGAAGGATGGCGCACACAGACACGCGCTGTCAGGGTCAACATTCGAGCCAGGCGAACGTAAGGTACTGTTAATGCAACCTCACGATCGCGAGATCGCGATGAGCCGCGGGAACGGAGAAGATCCTGCTCCTTCGACGCGTCACGAGCTCCTCCTTCGACCGGCTTTCCGAGCTGTTCTCTCTGTCTGTAAGATCGTTTCGACTGCACCGATCTTTCGATTCGTTTCGATCGATAATTGAGGAGTTGAAGAGGTGAATGATGTATAGCGAGCACCACGAGTGAGAATTTTCAGTATAAACAGAACGTGACAGGAGAAAATCATAATAAGTACTTTGTTACTGTTTTTCCTGATTTCGATATCATGTTACGATTAAGAAGATTTTAATACGATTTTAATAATAATTGAAAACGATTCAGAATATGCAGGAAATATCTGTGAAAACGATTTGCACAAGTTATAAGAAAATAGTATTCACGTTCACGATTTTCATAATTTAGACTTTATGCAGAAAATATTTAATTAACATGGAATAGTACAAATGCTAAGATTCATAAGTAACGGAGAGAAAAATATATATAAATAAAATATAATAAGGAAAAATTAATGATATTTCTACATGATGGGATTGTTGTTGCAACATTGAATATGTATTTAAAAATCACTATGCCGCTGCTAGATTGTGGAATAGAGTTTGGGGAGGAAGACACGTTTTTTTGGAGGTGGATCTCGTGTCTTGAGGATAAATGGAGACCACGGCCGAGGGTAGAGTGAGATATGGCGCGGATTTGTAGAGACTGTTCCACGTTATCGGGTTTCTTCTACGAACGAGGGTAGTTTAGGAAGTTGCAGGCCGAAAGTGCGAAATAAGAGTTGCTGGAGGTGGATAGGATTGTTTGAGAAATTTAGGTACTATGGCGTCGGGTAGTTTGGTGTTCAGGGTTATGGGAAGGTTTGAAGATATTGTAATAAAACAAGTTTTGTAATAAGACGCACAAAGTTATTGCTCTGTCTCTCTTTTAATATATGTTAATTATTTGCTAATGTTGCTTCAGCATTTTCGTTAAAAAAATCTTCCTTGCGACTATCTCGTTAATTAGCACATTCGTTACCACTAGTACCTGTTGCGTGTACTTGTTTCATCAAACATATTCTTGATTTAACTAATAATGCTCGTTTTAAGTGCTTTGCTTTTTGTTTCGTTTACATTTCTAACTCTCTTCATTGAAATCCATAAAAACAGAAACCCGACAGTTGCACTACTAATTATCACTTGAACATGTAAAGTATTAGATCGGTAAAACATATGCGTCAAACAGTCAATTCTACATACAGTGGCTACAAGAAGTATCGGTACATAGCCTTATACTCCAATGAAACGCTTTTTCATCAGAAATTGTGTATTCTCGTAGCGTCAAGTTTTTGTAGTCGTATGAAAGCGATCAACAAAATGTAAATCTATAATAAACAAAACATAAATAATAAAATATAAACAAAATGAAATCTAATATACTTTATAATTAGTACAATGATACAACGGTGTACGAGAATCTTTTATAGCCTCCGTGTTTCATACTATAGACGGTTTCATCAACCTGCAACAAAACCAACTAAAACCTCTGTTGTATCTTTCAAGATTCCCCTGCAAGATTCTCGTGATCACAGGTTGCTGGAAAATTTGCAAGACAGAGCGTCGAACGGGCAAGAAGCATGGGTCCCCCGTGTGCAAGAGAAAATCAATCGGGACGCGACGGCATGTAGGTACGAAGACGAATGGCGTGCGGCTAAGGGGAGGCCATGCAGGCGGCCACGGATGTAAGAAGAAGAACAGAGGAATAGCAGGCAGCCTGGCAGGGTCGAAGGTCATTCACGTGTTGCCGTTCTTTGCCTCCTCCACTGGCTACGGCACCTCGCTGCAAAACACACCTGCCCGACACCGCGGTCGAACTCTTTAACCACGCTCGAGACCTTGTTCCTCTCTCGTACGAGGCTCACCGTGTGCCTCGAGGAGGAATCGTCGCGTCGTTCCCGGCCTTCGGACGCTGTTGCGAGGTGGAAAGGTGGAATGGTGTTATAAGTGTTAGTTGGTTTTGCGAGGGAAGTTAAACTGGTTGGTTTTGCATGAAACTCGATTACGTTCTTATATCTTTTTTATTTTGTTAGCAAATTATGAGTTTATTATCTTTTTCGTTTGGTACCAACTTTGTATCGATCGTTGAACATTATTCTATTGTTTGTGAGGGCTTTGGTCAGAAATGTTCTTTAGTTATTACGATGTATTTTCATGTACCATTTTAAATAGAATAAATCAGAAAGTGTTTTATTCCTTTTGGTTATTTCAAAAAAAGCATTGGATAAATTGGAAATATTTCATTCTTAATATGTAAATATTAAAATTTCTTTTCGTGCTCATAACTTGCGACATTTAAGCTACAAGAATTTGAAGATCTTCATCGTTGTTTTATTTCGTATAGTATCGTTGGAAAAAAATTTACTAAGAAATAACTAGCTTTTGGATAAAAATTTAATATTATATATTTAGAATATCGTATAGGAACTTTTAGGTATACATAATTCGTTCGATCATCAAAAATGCACCAAGATGCAGCGCAACCATCTATTATTCAGAACGTCGATTATACCGTGATTGATTCTTGAGTCATTGATTATCCTGTTATGTAAATTAAGATTCTTCATGTCATATTATACTTTCAATCATTTCAGCGCAGAAATGGAACTACAGATTAATATATTTTATTATTTTTATATAGCTCTTATTAGCTTTATACAAGTGCAATATCAGATATTGTCCGATAATATACGCCAATGTAACATAGAAAGTAGCCGAACAATGCCAGAAATTATTTTGTTGTTGACCAACGAACAATGTATTCATTATTTGATTAAAAAACATACCCAATTATGAATAAAGTTTTCTTTTCATCGTCCGAAAAATTGTTTTCTCCAATTACTTTACTTTATGTTATCTTTTTTCAACAACTGCTACGTAATATTTTAATGAATAGAAAAGTTACTTTCAATATGAATCTGGCTAACTAGATACGTAAAATTTATAAATTGCTAAATCAGTCAGTGACATAAAGATAAACGATACTTCAATAGAATGCAGCAAAATATAACCAACATTTCGTAAATTAACTTTTTCAATTTACCGAAGTCTTATACCTATTTCCTCCTCATTGGACACCCCAATGGTGGCCTATATTTGTCGTTCTTTCCCACAACAGCCGCGACGCAACAGTCTCATCGGTCGACTGTATGGTTTCTTGGGGACGTTGCGCTATTAGCAGCGAGAAAATCAATACGAACGATGTTCCACTTACACGCGTTGTTCTCGCACTGTCCCGCGAACATACGAACGCAACGTCGAATAAGTTGTCGTTACACGCCACGGATAATACGTGTCAGACGATCTGAAAGTCTCTGTGCGACGCGTTCCGATACCGGGGGCCTTGTAGCCGCCCACGATTCCAGACATGCCTGCTGCTTTTTGAAAAACGCGCCACCGATACTGTGAAACGGCTAAAGTCCCTCCAACAACTGGTTACTTTAAATCGCGTATAGTATCGTGGTTATTTAGTTACGTAAATAGTATACTAGAGCTCATAGAAATCCACAGAAATATTGAGAATCCTATAGATTCTTAAACAATCAAGAAAGGTAGTATATATAGTTATTAGTAGGTTTGTGAAAAATTAATTATAAAGAGGGTAGAAAATTAAATATGAAGATGAAAATATTAAGTTGTCCGAAATGTTTCTTTCGTTTTATAAGGAAATAGTAGACGCACAATGTTTTTTGTTTTATATTAATTTATTGAATTGTACACGAACATAATAATAGAAATAGAACGAAATGGATCACACTTAATTCAATAAAATAATACAAAACTGAAATCATTGTTTATCTATTATCATAACGATGATACGAAACGAAACTTTTCGGACAACTTAATATACAGAATTTATATAATGTGTAGAAATAGACTAGAGTAAAATATACAACTGAAATCGATACGTGTTTCATACATTCTAGAATCGTTAAACATTCTAATTCGTTTGCCGAGGAAAGTTTTAAGAGTTGTCAGGGTAGGAATATAATTATCAGGTTGTTGTTGAAATCTTTTGGAGAAGATACATAGGTTAAAATGGTGCAAATGATTTAATCTCTCAATACAAGAAATCGAATATTCAAAGAGTAATTGCACTCAAAGATTGACAGTAATTGGTAATGAACGTTCATGCAAATTGATATTCAAATATAGATAAAATCAAGTATAATTGGAAGCTTATGAACAAATGAATTTTATGTAAACTGACCATAAAAAGTGGTTATAAAGTGTTACATATTTCATATTACAATTGAAGTAAATAGTAATAGCACAGAAACGATATCGAATCCACACTTGTCCTCTCAATACCACATCCCTTATCATTCCACCCAAGTTGCCAGCATCTCAATAGTGAACATCTGCAACAGACCAGTTTCCCCCGAACCAAAAGCTACAATATGTAGATATGCACGCATGTTGAATAATACCAATATGTATCTGGAAAAATTCCTCAAGAGCAGTTTCTTGAAACTCGAAATAAACTTATTTTCGAAATAACAAGAATACGATGGCGATACAGGCAAACAAAACTTTATAGAAAATTGATAATAGAACACCCGAATTAGAAATAGAAATTTACCTTCTGTTGACACGTAATATGAAGAGATATACAGGGTGGTTGGTAACTGGTGGTACAAGCGGAAAGGGAGTGATTCTACGCGAAAAAAGAAGTCGAAAATATAGAATAAAAATTTTTTTTTTAATTTTTTTTTTTTAAGGCCTAGTAAGAGCAAAGGTTCTTCCCATGTAACATATCCTAGTTGACTTCCTAGATGTTCCACTTGATTAGGGCTACACATCCTCGACAGAACAACGAAACCAATATTCATCTGACAACATTTCAACAAGCTTATGGCGCTTCGGCTGACTTTCAAAGTAACTCACAATGCACGCAAGTTGTGCCTTGTGTCACTTGGAGAGGAATCGATAATCGTGAAGTCTCAAACAAAAAATTTTTATTCTATACTTTCGACTTCTTTTTTCGTGTAGAATCACCCCCTTTCCGCTTGTACCACCAGTTACCAACCACCCTGTATAAAATATCTGAAATATAGCACTCCACCAGTTATAATATTCGACGTATGAATAATTTCTCTATTTACGTGCCATCCCTTTAATTGCATTCACAAAAACATAAATTTCTATAAACATTTTCAGATTTAAACTGATTCAGAAAACTGGTAAGAAAGATTCAGAAGTACATAGAAATTTTCTTTGTCTTTTAGAAATTTCAATCGTGTATCGATGTACTTTGTATATCTTGCATATTTCATCTACAGTAAACAAAAATTTACTCACACCCCAATTGAACAAAAATCGAATTACCGACAACTGCAATTGCGTTAAATATCAAGTCTATAATCGTCTCCTCAGCATTTCGTCCCAATCGTTTCACCAAACCTATCAATATCTCAATACCTAGCATCTGCAACAGAGCAGATTCCCTTCAACCAAAGGACACGTACCCACACGCACGTATGTATCATCCATCGTAACATCCATAGAAGTTCCTCCAGCGTATGCCTAGGATCGATCGATCGGATCTTTGGAAGCAGCAAATGGCGATGGCGGTATCGCGAGGCGGTTCCCTGAATTTTATGTTTGCGGAATGCCTATGATCCGTGCCCGGTAATGGGATTTCCCAGCGACACGGCGTGGAGCACGAACAGTCAAACGAGATTACGAGTAGATCGCGCGGCTAGATGTTCCGGAAGGTTAGAGGCCCGCTTCTAACGAGATAAACAGGCACTAAGTGCAAGCCGCTTAGGTTACGGCGGACGCCTTTCTATGTGAAGACAGACAGAGAGAGAGAGAGAGAGAGAGAGAGAGAGAGGAAGAGGGAGGACACCAGAGAGAGGCATCCAGAAAGGGGCAGAAGGGGCAGATCAGAAACAGGGATCGCGTAGATTTGCACGCGCGAAACTCACGGCCGTGAAATCTACACGAGCGGAGATCGCGGTTCGACGTGGAACAGGTGAAAGCTGCCGCGAGTGGAGGAATCGTCTGGCTTGTATCTCGCGATTATGGCAATTTCGATGTGTCGTTTAACATGGTGCGATTAGGGGAAGCGAAGTGGAAGTCGAGAAAGTGGCTGGAGAGGTGTAGCGATGCTTGAAGATTCGTATCGGTTATCTTTGTTTTCTTCCTTTGAGTTTATCGCGCTTTGTGTTGGAAATTAAATACAGTGGAGTTGTGATTATCTCGATCAAGTACTTTGTTGATTCTTATTATACAAATTTTTTAATAATTTTCAATATATCTTTGTGAACTATACCAGTGTAGAAGAGGAAATTTCTTGTTAAGATTTAAGGTGTTTTTATCGTGTAAAATTGAATTAATACACCGCGAAGGAAGAAATATTTCCAAAAATTCATTAATACGACGTTTCCTCGTTATGTCTTATAATTTTTACAAAGATAGACGACCAACTTTACTAATAAATGTTTCTTGGAATCCGGTTAAAGACCTTTTTGGAGAATAGGAAATTTAATTTATTGGCATGAGATTTGATTAATGAAGAAGTTACTGCAGATAATTTAACAAGTGGCACGTTTCTTAACGAAGAAAGGGGATACAGGATATAAGAGAAAACGATCGCAGCTTCGAGTCGTTTGCTTCAGGTTGTAGAAATAAAGTATAATAATTGGATGATTAGAAGGAAGTGAGGACGCTAGAAAGCAGCTGTCAGCTAGAAGTGGCAGGTGAAGACTGCTAATGGATAGCTTGACCTCTTTATTTTCCATGAAATTATGGTCGAAGAATTTTGCGACGTTCGCGTTCTGCGAAGTGTCGGCGACATTCGTTCGAAATTAAACTAGGAAAGATTTAAAGACATGTATAAGTTGGTCTAAAGTTAATACAATTTGTGAACTAAAAATATACAGGGTGGTTGGTAACTGGTGGTACAAGCTGAAAGGGGGTGATTCTACGCGAAAAAGAAGTCGAGAATATAGAATAAAAATTTCTTTTCTTTTTTCATTTTTCCATCGAGACAACGATCTATGGTGAGATCCGTTATAACGTACCGCACGCGTACCGAGCGAAAATTCAAAGCCGATTTTCTCGAAAACAAAGCCTCAAACGAAAAATTTTTATTCTATATTTTCGACTTCTTTTTTCGCGTAGAATCACTCCCTTTCCGCTTGTAACACCAGTTACCAACCACCTTGTATATTAAAATATCCTACACAAGTCAAATAATTAATAAGAAGTTATTAGAGTAATTAATAAAAAAACAATTAATACAAACAGAAATCATACTATCATAAGGTTTCATTTTCTCTTTCTCGAGAAGTGTTTAATTTTTCCATAAAAACTACTCCGGTAGTTTAATACTAAAATTAGCGAACTTACTACAATGACGAATTTCAGATGTTTTATTTCTAGGATTATTTTATCGAGATAAGAACACGATTACATTATGTATATTTTTAGCTACATATTAAATATTGACAATTCTAATGTAAAAAACGTATCTAATAGAAAAAGAACACAAAACAATGTCAAATACCCCGCGCAAATCTTCCATAAAAATATCAGCCTTCAGTATAAAGCTTCGAACCAACTCTGATAAAAATTCCAACAACTCTTTGTATTCATTTTTCAAGATTCCGCCTGAAAATAAGCGATTCTATCCCTCAGAGGAGATCACGTTTTGAAGTTCAGCCGATCGAAACTCGAGGACACCTTGGACCGGTTTGACTCGAGCCTGACTGACGATCATAGAAATCTGGAGAGCATCCCGGCCACGAACGCGCGTCACGGACGCATCACCTTTGTCCTGGTGTTGCGTAATTTCGCCGGCAAGTTGGCGGAAGGAAGGAAGGAAGCGAACTCGAGGCGAAGTGCGGAACGAGATCCGCTCGCGTTGCGCCGCGCGATGAATACAGAAAGCCGTAGGGGTCTGTGCTGTCGTGGAAACTCGCCGTGTCGCAGCGTGCCTCTTACCCTCGTTGTTCATAAATGCGAAAGTTCGTGGTCCGCGAACACGCGTTATTAACGACAGCGTAACTTCTTCCCGCTACGATCTTTGTTCGAATTGAAAGACAAATAGGGATGAATTTAATGAAATTAGAATGAGATTGGGTCTGGATGTATCGTATAAATATTCGTAATTTTTGTAAAAGTTAGTAAGCGATTAAAAGGAAAGTTACTATATAGCAATTGAAAGTTATTAAAAGTTGTGTTTCGTAAACGTTTGGAGAACATCCTTAGAAGTTAAGTTCGTCGTATATATTTTTATTTTGGACTTTAGGTCCATGACTTCTCTCGTTAAGATGGATTTTCGATCGTAACGTTTTATCATTAGGATACTGTTGTTTGTTTTTAATGGGTTTGTAAGAGACGACGACATGCTTTTAGCTCAGTAACGAATTTCGAATTAATAATTCATTGTTTTAAGAATTTTTTAGGAGAATTCTTAAAAGTTAGATCCACTATGTTCCTGCGCAAGTTTCTGTTAAGTTTCTGAAAAAAATTCTCACAACTTATTTTAACAAATGAAGTTTGAAGAACAAAAATACTCGAACAATAATTCTCATAGAATAGATGATACGCTAATTATAACGTTTAAATCGCATTTCTAATAATTGTTGTAATAACTACTCTAATAAATTAATAATAAAATCCCGCCGTCATTCAAAGTTCAACCCGTCTGGCATCAAAATCTCAATCTTCAATTCCAAAGCAGAATAGAACCGCC
>NT_177052.1:619975-625328 GCF_000188095.3 Bombus impatiens
CCGCCGCTTCTGAAGCGGCTGTAACTCAATTGAAAGTAGGTCTTTGCAATATTAATTTCAAGACAGCAGTTGTACAACACAAGTTCCATGGAACAAACGGGTAGAAGTTTAAAGATGTTACAACAGGTACTCCAGCACACAGAGTTCATATTCAGGAAATTGTCGCGGGGCGGTTTTCGTAATCCGGGCGCGGCAAAATTGGGTAATTATTGCGATTTAATATCGCCAGCTTCCTGTAAACTCGTTAGGCTTCCTAATTGAGATTACAGCGGCAGATCCGCGGTGGGAAGAAGATTGCGGGATACACCACATGCGCCCTGATACTTCGGAAGACTTATCGCTTACAAAACTTCGTAATAACCTCTCCGAAAGCTTGCGTAATGCCTTAGAGCGAAACGATACTTTAACGATCGCGGAGATCCACCTTCTTCTGGCAAACTATTCACCCAGAACAACTGCTTTCCCTCATTTCAAAGAAGTTTTAAATTAAAGGAGGGGCAAGACTGTGGACTTTGAGTCTATAAATAACCAGTCTATTTCCATTCTGGTTTCTTTAGCGAACATAATTAAAATCTCATTTGTTTTGTTAATCGTTGAAAGTAAATTTTTGAGAAGTTTGAATCGGGAACTGGTAAAGTAGATTAAAAACGTTGTTTGATTATCAGGAGCATTGTGTGAAACGTAGGTAGTTTGTGTTTTACGCTGTTCCAATAGATGCTTTATCAGCACTTGCTTCAGCCTTTGGATGGAGGAGTTTGAACACAAGAAATTGTTCTTAGTCAGAAAGATCTCAGATGGTTGCGCGCTCATCTTTAGAATCTTGCTTTCAAGCTCTTGGCCCTTATATTCGCCGCATCCCTATTATTAACAACAAATATTCTCAAAATTATCTCCCTATAACCGAAAATCAAAGAATACAAAGACTAAAATTTCCGCGGAAAGACCAAGAACTACGTCCAACCAATCGAAAATTGAAAAATTCAAGATTGAAGAATAAACTTCAGTAATCTTAACAAACAGTCTAACTTCTCGAAGAAGACTAAGAACGTGTCCAAGCAATGGACGATTGAAAAGTTCAATATTGAAGAATAAATTTCATCAGCCGACTGAAATTTTCTGTAGACCAAGAACGCGTAGAACGCGTCTGACCAAACGAAAATTAGAAAATTCAAAATTGAAGAATAAACCTCGCGGATTGCAACGAGGACTGGAACTTTCTCAAGAAGACGGAGAGCACGTCCATTGTCATGGAACGTTCCGTTCCCGGAAATCAACGCCACGCGAGTCCTTATCCTCGGCAGGCGACCTTCGTAGCCGAGGATCGCGTTAAACGGCGAAAACAAAAGACGAAGAACATCAAAAGGAGTCGAACAAATATAAGAAGCGCTAAGAGCGAGAAAGACAAGTCGTGGAAGTGGGCCCGTTTCTGCGTAGGCGTTGCACACATCCAACGACCCGGAACCTCGGCAAATCTCTCTCTCGTATCTGGTTCCTGGCCCGTTCCAACGTCTCCTCTCATAGGAGCTCGCACGCCGTAGCCAGCCTGCATTTACGTACCTACTTATCTCGTTAGGGCCGCGTCTCCACCCTCCCACGCCTCCCGCGATTCTCGACCTCGTAATCTGCCCGCAGATCCCCTGTGTCCAGTGAAAAAGTCCCTGGAACTCACGAGGGCGAATTCAGCACCGCCTTCGAAGATTCGAAAAAGAGTCGAGTGGGTGGAATGACGTTTCCGATTCAGAAAACGTCGTTTTCAGGGTTTCAGGTGGTAGGAGATGGATGCTGATGGGATAGATTAGATGTGTGTAAGATTATTCGCTGTGGATGGTGTAGGTTTGCTTGTATGGTTGGAAGTTCGTAGTAGTTGCCAGTACAAGTGAGCGTGGATGGACACCCGGTGGGTGTTGATTGAATGAAAATTATTTGATGAGGGAACTGGTTGAAGGACTGAGTGATTGGAGCTGCTTGAATTTTCTGGGAGAAACTGGTCGATGGTAAGTAGTAGGTTTCGTAGGTAGGTGGAATTAATTAATAGCCTAATGACAGAGCATGTTTATTGCTTTTCTATATTTTATTGAAGAGCTCTTCAAGTGTCATTTGTTTCTTATAGAATCTGTATGAAATCAAAGAATAATTTATTTATCCCATTTCTTTACAGACATATTTGAAAATCAGATATGTGTCTTTACATTCCGTAAATAATTTTTATAATGTTCTTGGAAACATATACATATATACATTAACGAAAAGTGAACCATTGCTTAATCCAATTGCAAATTGTAGACATAGGACATAAGTATTTTAAATAGATAATATCTAATTTGAATAACATTGAATAAACAATTTAGAAATATTTGTTGTATAAATGTATTGTAATATTAAAATTCAGATCGTATTCCATTTACGAAATCCTGTATAATAGTCAAATAATGAACAAACGACGAACAACACGTTATGAAAGTTCAATACATGTAGATAGTTAATTGTTTTTTAATTTCACTCGATGAAAACGCGAATGAGGACTCTAGTGAATATTTAAGATGATGTATCAATACACAGTTATAAAAATATAATAAATTATAAACAAAAACGAAAATTCCTCACTTTTATATGAAATTGAAGAATTTCATTCGATGCAATTACGCGCGGCACAAACAAGCAATCCTCCTTCTTTCTCTGTCCAACCAGTTAATTGTCCAAAAATTCATGCAGAGCGGGAAATATTGAAAAAAGGAAGACATTCGGAAATATTTGCCGCGGTCGCGTTTAATGGGACGCGGCATGGTAACGCGATTTATCGCCGATCGATCCGGTGCAATTTATTTAAATGGCCGTGTATAATAGAATATCGTTAATAATGAATCGCGTAATCTTTCGATTTATTATTGTCGGTCCGCTTGAAGCTCGACCTTTTATTCGATATTCTGCAACACGTAATCGTTTAATTATTTAATACGATGGCCTGTTTTGCTTGTTTGCGCCGAAAACATCTCGCGCTCTTTCTTCGTCTCTCGTGAAATTCGAAATCCATGTTCGTGGCAATAAATTCTCGGAATTTCGCGTGCCCCCCTACGGCCGTTCCCTTTTTGAAAGAAAGGAAAGAGTCGTACGGACGAAATTCGGCGAAGGAAAGAAAGACACAAGGGGTAGGAGCGCTGTTCTGTCGGGGCGAGTATAGTGAAAATCTCACATTCTGCTTCGAGTTCCAGGGCAAGATCGCTTAACGAAAGATGTTCTGCGTAGGAGGGTGGCTTTTCTTTTACACAATGTATCCTTTTTGTTTGACGGAAATGGTGTTGGCTTTGGAAAACTACGAGATCAACTCGGTTTGCTCTTCCTCTCTTAGACTACTTTATTATTTTTATTCACAAATTTATGCGATAATTGCGGTAGTTGACGTGATAGTTACGTATTTGTAGTAAGATCTAAAGGCACGAGAATATTCGGAAACGCATAATATGCACGGAGAAGCTTATAAAATATTGCAAGTATAGTTATAGACGTATTCATAAAAATATGAATTTGCATAAATATCCACAGGCTACTTATTATTCTACGACTTGATAATTCGACACTCAGACAGCAGAAAAATAATCTTATCGCACATAAAATCACGAACACTTGACAAATAAGGAGAAGGTAAATCATTCTTATTGCCATTTCAGAACTTAACCTCCGTCTTTGAATGCACTTACGACAACGATATAATATTAATAACTGCATAATGACGTGCAGCAACATTCCATCGAGGCGGACAGGATGATCGTTGAACGGTGATGGCACAATTGCTCTTTGAAGGCCGGCAAAGCGGCCAGCACGGCCAGAAACCACAGTGTATAATAAGCAGCGTAATTGAAGTAATGGACTAATTGCGAGATTCGTCGCTGCTTCGACACAGTGGTAGTAGGCATCGTTAATGCGATTCTTGAACGGCTTTTGACCTTAGAACGAGCGGCTTGAGAATCAATTTGCCGCCACGTCGTTCAAGCTCTGCCCGATACGTTCGTTTTTATCGCGGGTTTCTTAAATTAAATCCTCGTTTCAAGGGTGCTCGCGTGTGGGCGTACTTCCTCTACTTAAACCCGTGGCTAGATTAGTCGAGTTACTCGAATTTAGTGATTTCAATTTACGTTTATGCTGGTCAAGTTATTTGACCTGAAATCGCTTCGATTCGAGTTGTTTGAGATCAGCTGAATACGTAAGGAGAAATGGATATATAAATTAATGCAGCACACGTTCATTCATTTGTCAATACAGCGTCTTTCTATCGGGTTCATTTCATTTTCACAGTTTCAAATTTTTGCAGCCATATAAAATTATGTGCTGTTAAATGCAAGGTAATTAACCGTTTGAGCCCCAGGGATCTGAAAAGACAGAGTCGGAAAATACCGAACAGCGCGATAGCTCTTGTCCTAATCGATTGCAAAGAGAAATAAGCGGCGTAATAGCGCTCGTCATATTTGTTATTGTTATGAAATATATTTATATTATTATATACGCGTACTATTAGCTTATAAATATTTCAAGCTTTGTGAATAAAAATTGTTCAGAAGATAACAATGAAACACAAAATACCGTCAGTCGTCCGTAGCGTTCAGATGTATTGGGACTTTTCGACACAAAATCTAAATAGCGTGATCGCGCTGCTTGGGGCTCAAACAGTTAATAATTGCTAAATAATTAATGAATTAACGTAGCGCTATAATAAATACATTCGCGTACAAATACTTTCTGTAGCCACTGCATCTGGGATAGATTCGATTCAACACGTTATTGTGTAGGTATTAACAAATAATTTCATACTGGTTTCTTAAAAGTTGAACCGAAAAAGTTGAATGACATTAAGAAACTTGTAAAATATGCAGCTGATCAGTTTGCTTTGCGAGAAACTCGCATATGCTGGCCAATAAATGAATCTCGTAAGATACATTTACACATTTTCAAACATTCCCAAATAATAAAAAACAGCAACTTCTTCTTTCTCCCTTTTTTTTTTTATTAAGCTTAATACATCCCGCGTCAAAACAAGTACCAAATTTTCGTTTACAGTTTCATATTACAACCATCAAGTTCACAATGTTACTAACAAACCACGCTTATTCCGTGCTTAAGCCTTGCTTGAAGAAGAAACACGCGACAAACAGGATATCAGACGCAAGAGAGGTGGCAGACGAAAACTTAATTTCCAAAATAATTAAAAACTAAATGAGCACGAGGCAGCTGGGACGAAATGTTGCGGTGACCGCAAAGAATATTAAGAACGGTACGTTTAAATGGGCCGCATTGTCGCGGCCGTTCCTTTTCCCGAGGGCGACGAATGGGACGCGTCGCCGGCGCCGCGGCGGCTGGACGC
>NT_177052.1:625797-663484 GCF_000188095.3 Bombus impatiens
GCGTCGCCGGCGCCGCGGCGGCTGGACGCGCGCAGTTCCGCCAACGGCTGACCGCGGTGAGATTTTTATGCGCGTCAAAGCGTCGACGAGCGGCCGTGAGTTATCGCGCCACGACCGAAATTAATTTTACCCGTCGACAAGGGGGAGAGGAGAAGCGTGCGCGAGACGCGGCCGTTGAACGCCGGTGCTCGGAGTTTCCGCTCCACGAGAACCCTTCTCGTCGATTTTTCCGCTCGTATGGACGCGCGAAACCGCGACCGTTAACCAACCGATGCTGAAATTGCGCGATGATTCTCGAGGAAAACACTTCTCGTCCTTTCTTACTTCTTTGACATAAGAGAGAAAGGTGAAGATGAGGGAGGTTTGCTAGCGGTTTATTGTCGAAGGAAGCGAAGATTTGTAACGTGTTTTTGGAGGATCACTGACCTGAGATTATATCTCTTCTACAGATTATATCGATCTGTATTTACGAAGTTTGTGGCGGTACATATCCACGAGCAAATAGAGGAGAATAGCTTTGATCAATTAATTCGGAATGAAATTCTATATCATTCGTAACAGAATTACAATTCAATGGATTAAGAATATTTTTGTTGAGTTCTTGGTACATATGTTAATACAAAAGTAAGTTTCGTTAACCTTTTACTTGAGAATTTGAAAAAACAGGAACTCCAAATCTGAAGAACTTAAGAATATAAGAACTTGAATAGTTAAAATATCGGGAACTTAAATAGTTAAGACTTTAGGAACTTGGATAGTTGAGAACTCGAGAATCGTAGGATCTGAGGTTGCAGGAACTTCGGCATTCTGAGTCTCAAAAATACGGAAATATATTAATTCAGACGCTTAAGAAAGCAAAAGATTCAGAAACTTCAGGCCTCCGGAATGCACGAAAATTGGAACTTACGTATGAATTTAAACGTGAACTTAGCTATTAAATCCAAGTATCGCTTGTCCAAATGCACAAGATTTCCTGCGTAAGATCCTCGAATGTCTTCGAAACACGGAACTACGAAAAGGAAATCAGTTTCTAAAGAGCTAGCAATCAGACTCTACCGGCATCTTTCGATTCTTCTCGCCAAAGATCTCGTCGAGCGAGGTTCGACGTAAACACGTTTGGATCAAGATCGCTCGAACTATCAGATCAGCGACAGAAATCTTAGGCAGCTGCATCGGATTATCCACAGCTTAATTATTTCGAGAGATTCCGTTAATCCGCGTACCATTTCACTCGGAATATCTAATAAGCCTGAAAGCTTCGAAACCGTCTTCCGTGGCTTTACGTTTCGTGATGACTCGATTATTTTGCCAGTTTTTCTTGTTGATGCCGATTAGCTAAATATCGCGTTCTCTGGACTAACGGATTTGTTGCAGAATTTCCACGCGCGGAACAAAACTACCGCGAGAAGTTGCTCATGTTTATGGAGTTAATAACGCCATATCCCCACTGCGGCGGTATCCATCGCTTTTCTCGTTTTTTGGCTAAGCTCGTGATGACTTACAGCGAAACGAACAGACGTGTTATTGTGACAGAATGAAATTTGTTACGCCATGATGTGAATTTTCTTACGGTCTATCGTCGATAAAACCGATGGAAGTAGTAAATTGATTTGACAATTTTTTAATTCTCTCGAGATAACTTAATTGCATGAAAGAGATTTGTACATTTAGGTCGTGCGGTGATAGTCGAACGATTAGTTTAATTTTTTAGTTATTGTACAATATTTTGTTATCATTAAGACGTTGCTATTCGAAAATTTAGAAATTTAAGAACACGTCAAAATCAAAAGTCATCCTCCTAAAGCTTGAAAATTAGATAACTTGAAAATTTGAAGTGTATAAAATTCGTAAAAATAGAAGACGATATTAAAAGGATTATCTTACGGAATGTAATATAGTTGGGAGGTTAAGCGACAAATATAAACTGAAAATATGTAATTGACTTACTTTGTTAGAAACGTTAAGTATAGCTTCGCTTATTTTAGTCAATTTAGCTGCTTGATCGAATGGAAAGCTTTCGAAGAAATTTAAAGTCACTCTTCAAAAGTTGAGTTAATTAAAGGTAGATTGGGCTAGGTTATATCTATGTTAGATTTGAGATAAATCTGGGATTGGTCTGATCTTGAACTGGATTAAGTTTCACTGGCTACAGTATGAGCTAAGCGTGAACTATACTGGATTAGTCTGGATTACTTCCACGTTAAGCCTGAGGTAGATCTATCTCCTAGGGTACGTCTGTCCAGGTGCAATTTCGAATCGAGCTAGTTCCTAAGCGCAAATTATTTGTGTACCAATTTGAAGTGTAAACCCATATTTATATTTAAGTGGACCTCTGGCTTTAAGTTCGACTGTGTGCACAACTTAACTAGAGATTCCTTAGTATGAATTGCACGAACAAGACGTGGATTAAGTTCCAATTATAATCATTGCAAACATATCTAACGCAGAAACTCGATCAGAAGCATAATCCATTAAATCCATTAAGGCTTGAACTAAGTTTCATTTTAATTAACTTTGGTCTAGTTTCACATTAATCAGAATTAAGATATATTTATGCGCACATGTTAGTTATTGAAGGGATTTTCCTTCATCCATTATCCCCTTCCCCCTAATATTGAATAATGTTGAACTCTCAGAAATCTTCATCCAAGAACAGATCCACTAATTTGATTTCTATTGTTTTTACGATTGTCTTTACTTATTCTTCTTCTTTTTTTTTATTACAACGCTTAATCTTAATCACCCTCAACAACTCTGACCGAATATGAAAGCTGCATTGAAAGTCAGAACATGGTAAGAAAATGTAAACCTCCTTTCTAGCTCAAAATTTTGGATCTGGAGACCCGAAATGCCGAAATGGCATTTTTTACAAACTTGTTTCCTCAAAACACAAACTTTAACAAACTATAGGAGAAAGAAATGCTTTCATTGTTAAATGCTGGAACTTTTTACTTCAAATTATTTTCTGAAAAAATCTATTTGTCCTAACCGTTCGTTCTATTGTATAATTAACTTCGCTTATAAATACATTGACGTTCGACCAAATATATCTTGTCATACGACCAAACACAGTTTTACGGCCAAAACAGTCTTCTGACAAGAAGAAAAATGTCTGCTACCTAAACCATATTTACCTTAACTGCTAATTCATCTTGCGATCTCGCTATACCTCGACCCAGACTGTACATCCAAATCAAATTTTTACTATTCCTCGTTCGTACTCGAGTTTCTCTCAACAATCTCCCAAACTCTTACTTTTCTTTCACCTGCCACGCACTACAGATCTCCAAACACCGCCCACTCATCTGTTCTCCCTAATCATCCGACGTCATGGAGAAGCCGAGACTGGTCAGAAATGACGGACGAAAGTCGGAAGACGCACGGAACAAAGGAAGAGAGTGTGGCGCCATTAAACCGCCGGACAACAGGAAGAGATCCGCGGCGAGGAAACAGGGTTGCTGTTGCTGTTGCTGTTGCACTTGTGCCCTGTTCGGTGCGCTTCGGGGTGTCAGGCGGGTCGTGTCGCGCGGAGAAAACGAGACGCGGCTTTGCCATTAGCCGACACCCGTCGTGCAACGCGACTGTCCTCTCTCTCTCTCTGTTTTTCTCTTTCTCTCTTTCACCCCGCCATCTATCCTCTCTGCACATGGCTGTTGCACGCTAATTGGCAAACATCGGCCGAGCTCGCTTATCGCGATCGGCCGGCGATTTTTGCAAATTACGACGCTCGTCTGACGCCGCGCGAACCAACCGAGCCAAGATCCCCGATACCGTGTCCGCTGATATCGAAACGACCCCCCTGTCCTCTCTCCAATGCACGCGACACGCCTCCGTTCTTTTTTTCCATCTCCATCTCCTCGCCTTCTTCATGTTTTTCTTCTTCTTTGTTGCCGTCCTCGTGCTTTGCACTTATGTGTTCTTTAGTCGAGCGAACGATATTTGAGCAGCTTAAGTGGTAATAAGCAAAATGCGGAAATTTAGTGATGCAAAAATATACATCGTATATTTCTCTAATTTATCGTAGATAAAACGAACCTTCATCTAAGTTCTATTTTTCTAGCTGTGTCGACGAACGTATAAAATTGTAGAAGAATCCCCAGTCTACTTACGAAACATTGAAACAAATTTCTCCTGACCTAAATCTAATTAAAAAAGTTTATGTGAGTCGGATGTTAACTCGAAAGACACATAAGTGATTTCCTGTGTTTAAACTAATATAACACATTTGTCATAATGATAGTTGGGATCATATTGTTCGAAAGAAGTTACAAAATGTAACGTTCAAAGGATTAATGTATTTTATTATTATTATTGTTGTTACTATTGTTATTACGTTAACCCCTTAACCTACAACTACGGGCATAGCCCGTAGTAGATGATCGGACCAAACGTAAATTCTTGAACGTAAATCGTAGGTTAAGGGGTTAAGCATTCGCTCGTTACAAGCTTAGGTAATAAGCGGGTTATGGATATGAATAAGCAAAGAATATTTTAATATTGAGAAAGCATTGAGGTTGTAATGGTCCTTTAATAAATTCATGGTATTTCAACGTAGAGTAATTTGAAATTTGCTAATGTTAAAAGAACTTAGAAGTTGTTTTATGTTTAAAACGATAAGAGACTGGTATGGTTCAAAACGCAAAAAATGAGAATGTAATAAAATATGAATAAAATGGAATGGATTGTTCGTGGTAACTCGAAAGGAAATGGGATATTCGAGGAATAAACGTACTTTAATGTTGAAAGAATAATATGGTCGAAATGTGGTCCGCTGAAAAATTCATGAAAGCTATAATTTTCAACATTACCTATATACGATTATTTGAAACTTGTTGCAATCAAATAAAAAACGATATTTTTCTGCGGCTAAAGTAATATCAGAAAGATCTTTGATAATTGCTTCGAGAATATAAAAGAGAAAAATATATATGTATTGCAAAATACAAAAGGAGCGCAGCCCATTGTTCGAAAAAAGAGAAAAAAAGAGGAGCATTCGGGGAAGAAATACATTTTAACAGTAAAAGAACAATGGGTTGAAAATGGTCCATGAATAAATTCTAGAAAGCTATTGTTTTCACCGGTAACTATAATCGTTTGAAACTTGTTGCCTTCAAATTAAAAAATGAGAACACGAATGTTTTTCTGTTTTTGAAACAATGATATACTAATATTGCTTACTACCTAAATAACCAAAAAATCCTGGCATTTCTAATATTAAATTATGAACAGTAAAACACAAGAGGGAAAAGAGGTATGCATATTTTTCTGTGTTTAGAATGATAATAGACCGCTTATTAGTAATCGCTTACTAACCTCGAAAGATAATAAACTGTGAAGTAAACTACTATCATAAAATTTCCTTTAATTCCAATCTGCATTTCATTTATCTCCTAATAAATTCCTTCTAATAAACAGTATTTACAAAGTAAATGATTGTGATTGAAAAGGAAACAGAATTGTTTAAATAGCTTAATAGATGGTATTTGATTAATAAAACTGCTGACTGAACTAATAAAAGTGAGAAAACTGAGAAGAATTTGACGTTGAAGCGATCTGCTTCAGCATAAGAACAGAGAGAAAGAATAGATCGTAGAGGTTTCGGATTTCTTTCTGTTCATGGAGCTCTGTAAGGGAATCTTCTCGTGAAAGCACAACTTCCTTGAGTTCTTTTCTCTTTTTGTGAAGATTGTCCGCTCGTAAAGTAGGAACAGCTACCTTCTCTATAAAATATTTCTGAGATAAAGATTCTGATCGAGAAATGCTTAAGGAAAGCTTGACATCCAAATGTTCTACTTTGAAATCAGATTACACAGATCTCGGGCGTTTCTTCCTACCTTCGTAAAGCTGCGCCAGTGGGCTCTTACATAAGAGTCAGAGGAACTTTGCTAATACTGTACAACTTATATAATATATTTCAAAGTATATCATATAAGATATTCCCGTTAGATCATGCGTCGACACTTTGTCTTTGCAAATGGCGCTTCTATAATATATAACTGTACAAAATGGTAGGTCTCGCAGTTCTAGATAGGTGAATTACACTTTATGTTTCTCTATGCATCCGTTAGTCTTTAGCAAAATAACGAAAGAATGAGATGATGTTGTATATACTTTAGATCCAGCAAAAAGATATATTAAAAACGAGAGGACGATTTAAACGATACTATAGCAACGTTATTCGAGTCAACGAGGAAGTATTCGATAAGAATTACTAAAATAAACAGTAAAATATCTTCTAGGAATAAAGAAATGCGCAATGAATTATGATAATTACGAGTGACGGTATTAACATTAATCGAACAAACTTCATTCCTTTTGATGAGTAGAGGGTATATCCTCATAGAAAATTATAGCCGTCGAAATTATTCTCTAATGAAACATTTTTTTTTTATCAGGTTCTACATATGATTTTGATAGTATCAACCTTTTGTGCTCATGTGAAGGTAAATATTGGGTATGAAATGACATGATATTGAACATATTCGGATTAATTATTACGTAATGCTATAATAAGTACAATACCTTATCTAGTCATTGTATATTTCATCGTTCATCGCTATGTCGCTAGTAACGAGTTAATTAGCCTGTTTTTAAATATAGATAACATAAAAAGTTTGACGAATTACGAGACAATTTACTTAACTTAACTCAAGTACACTGATAAATCAAATAATCGTACCTTACTTTACCAAAACTAGTCCGCTCAGAACACAAATATAAATGAAACGAAACAATTCCTAAAGCTTCGAAAAAATCCAAGAAAAGAGACATAAGTTAGAAAGAGCAACGCCTAGTAGCATAACAATGAAAAACAAACGAAACAACTCTTAAAGCTTTTAAAAAATCCAAGAAAAGAGACATATAAGTTAGAATGAACAAGGTCTGGTAGCATAACGATGAAAAACGTTCTTCCACACGGTTGCAGAGTGGTATCTTGAAAATGGCACGTTTGTAAGAGACGAAATTTAACGTTGAATCATGACGAGCCGCGCATTTCGAGCGAGGGTGCACCTTGTAATTTCCCGTGCATCGATTTCGAGGCGGGACGCGACGAATTATGCACGCGGCGGTGGCCCCAAAAGCGAAGAATCGCTGCGGAACGCGTAAAACGCGTCCCATTCTCCCTCTCCCTCTCTCTTTCTCTGTGTCCCCGAGTTTCTGTTTTCTCTTGCATACTTTTTCCTTTGTTTCTCGTCGATCTGTTTGGCTCGAGTTCAGAGGCTGGTAGCAAAAATTATCGTTGCTATCGGATCGGTGCACACGATAACGGTACGTCGCCGGGACGGAAATCGGTTTTTGCGCGACCAATTAGATGCGCGGCGACGATAAGTCGAGGACGGGAGCACACGCGGTAATTAGATTTTCGCGAAACGCTGATCCACCGCGATGTCTGCCATTCGCGCAATAATTATTAGATATTGACGCGTTTGGTCACCATGGCGACCATTTTTTTATGACAAGTTTTAAATAGTATACCATTCATCACGCAGTATAACGATTTCGATTCTTTGACCATTGAACCTGACGCGTTCGTTTGATACCGATGGTCGCGATATTTCTGCAAAGTAATGTAATCAGCGAGTTAATAATTGCTGATATTGCACTAACAGTGTGATCGAATGTCTTTGTACATAATACTCTTCTATTTGGAGGTTTCGTTTCTGTTTGCGGAGTGGAATAGAGGGAAATATTGAAGTTCGCGTTGAGTAAATTTAATTACTGTATTCTTCGTTAATTTCTTTCTGATGGTTGTGATTATTTAGACACTTTGATAAATTGGATGAGTTTTTTCTGATTCTTGTTTTTACGATTAGAACCACATTTATTGTAGATGTCAGGCTTGATTAACATTATTGATTGATCCATTCATATGGAACATATATGAATTCACGGTTAGTTGTTTCTAATCTTTTTTTTTTTTGTCCTTTTAATGCATATATTTCTTCGGATTTCTTCTTAAAAATGACAAAACCAACAGTTTAAGTAGATGTGCGATATATTTTTTATAAGACATATAGATATTTCATCCAACAGTTTTTATAGAAACTTTTATAGAAATTCTTTTATAAAGTACTTTTGCAACTTTTTTACGGTAGAAGAAAGTATAATTTATGATTGCAGAGAGAAATTTCCAAATGAAACAGGTTATAAATTACTTCCAACCTTACAATTATTTACGACTTTTATGACTCAATTATTTCCAATCTCGCAAACGATGGCACCTAAGGAGGGTGAAAAGAGGGAAAAAAATCCACGAGAAAGATAGAAATAGTCCATCGATCCCCATCTTATTCCCCCATTTCCAAATAAAAACTCAACCAGGAGAAGAAACCACTCAATCTTCACACACACAAAGATCTTGAAATATTTATTAACTACTTATCGCTCGGTAAAAATTGTCTGAAGTTCGGTTCAAGTTACGATTAACCCCAAAGAACTCAGGATCAAGTTTTCAAACAAAATCAAGTTGCCTAACTAAAACCCCAACTAAGAAAGAAAAACTTCCAATATTTAACCCCGGAAAACTCTTAAAACACCTGTTAACTACTACTCACAAAATTAGTAATAGTCTGAAATTCAATTCAAGTCAAGATTAACCACAAAGTACCCAAAGATCTAGTTTTCAAATAAAATCTCAGCCAAAAGAGAAACCCTCTCAACTTTCAATCATAGGAAGCTTTTAAAACATTTATATCTATTACACAGTAGATAACTAAAAGCCAATTCGAGTCACGATTAACCTCAAAGTACTCAAAGGTGTAATTCTCAAATAAAAACTCAACCGCTAGATAAATCCTCCAAAATTCTAATTCCAAAAAGCTCTTCAAACATCTAGCAACTATTACTCACATGGTAGAAATGTAAAATCCAATTCAAGCAGCGATTAACTGCAAAGTACCCAAACCGGTCCGGTAAAAAAGACGTTCACTTACCTGAAACAAACAAAGAAAAGGAAGAATGTAGAATGGTCACAAAGGGATCCGTGAAATTCGCGAAACGAGGGAAATTAAAGTTACGCAGAGTGTGAAAATAGAGGCTGGTACACGCGTGGCGCATTATACGTATACGTGTATATTATAAACGTAACGCGAGCGGCGACGCGACGAAACTTGTCGTCCGCTCGTGGCGGCGAGAGACTTTAATAAAAAACGCATTACACGCGTCAGGTGATTTTATCCGAGTTTCGTTTCGCCTTCCGTGTACGTAAGCCAGATTGTACACAAGAGAGTGAGAGACAGAGAGAGAAAGAGAAAGAGAATGAGGATAGGGGGCTGCTGGATATTGCGAGGCCGCGATACATAGAGGGTGTCCCCTTCAATTTCACGTGTCTCCGGGACTAACAGATATCGTCCTGTAAATACAGAACATCGTCGCGAACGATATTTACTTGGCGTGGCAGCGACCGCCATGTTTGTGTGAAATTGCTTAGCGTTTCTCTTCTGCTCGAATCCATTGCCGTTCCATTTCTCTTTCTTGGCTAAGGAACATGACGAGAAGAACCAGGAACGTATAGTGCGTAGTTTAAGGTCCATATTTCATTGTCGATGAATTCGCAAAACCACAGCAACATATATACTTTTAGAGGCTCTAGTCTCAACATAATCATTACTTAAATTTTAAAGTTGAGTTTTCAAACGTCTCATAGCAACAGTGATAAAATTGTCGTTGATGGATAGCAAATATTCTTTACTGCATTTCTACTAATTTCACGTTTGCCTTAGTATTAAAGTATAAAGTATAAATATTTAACAGAAATGCCGAATTCAATGAAAAAACCAAAAGGTCCTAGATGGACGAATAAATATGTATGTCGACTGTATCACTTTTTTCTACATTGAAATATAAATCGAAGTTGTAGGATCAGATTTTTGGAAGGGTCAGGATTGAAAATTCCACCTCGTTCTTAACCACCGTCGAAGTTATAGACACGGATGATCTCGTGTCAAGTCAGCTTCCAATCTCGGTCCTTTCGAAAGGACTGTGTTCTTGGCGTGTGCGTTGGTCGTCGAATAAAATACGCGAGAGACGAGCACGGTTCGATGCTCTTTCAGCGACTTCTCGAAGAGTTTGGCGACGTATCGAGTAGCGAGGAAAAGTGGTGGTGCTTCGTGTGTAACAGTTTCACTCGGGCAAAAGTTTCCAAGTTCTCGGGTTCATCATATCGAAGTTTCTCTCGCGGTACGTGCAAGAAATACGTTTCGCGTTTTCGTTTCTCTGTTTCTTCTCTGCGCGACGGTTTGACGAAAGGCCGACTCTATTAAGGGGGTTGTTCGTTACGAAACCATGAAGCGGGAGAAATCGCGCGACATCAAAGCGGAAGAAAAGTTACCGAAGCGGTAGATTCAAATCGAAAACTACGCCGGGTTAATTTGTGCTCTCGGTTATTGCGCCCGAAAGGTTCCCGCCTCTTTCGAACTTACCGCGTGGAATTATTAAACTGAGGTCAGCGTGTTGGTGATTTAAAAGGAAATAAACGTTTACTACAGAAAAATGTTTCAGAGATTCCTGGTATTTGTGAAGTTGTTCGAAATGATTACCTTCGCAGATTGCGCACGAAGGTCGTAAGAATTTGATTTGGGTACTTTTGAAATTTTTTAGGGATCAGGGTTTCTGAAATTTTTACAAGTTTTAGGACATCGAAGTTTCTTAGAGTATGGTACAGCCTCGAGGGTTTCAAGTTTTACAAAGTTTTTAAAACTTGATGGAATTTTGAGATACCCGTTCAAGATTTCTAAGAATATAACTAGTTTAAGATCTTTCAGAATTTTTAGAATTCTTTTTCAGAGCGTTAAGATTTCTATGAACTTCAAAATTGCTGAAAATTTTAAAATCTTCAAAAATTCAGAAATTTTTTTATATTTTACTGCTCTTGAGTTCATCAAGAATTTGAAGAATCCTGAAATGATCGATATTTTTAAGCTCTTTAAGAAATCAACCTCCTCCAAAATTCTTCAGAATTTCGAGAAATCCAAGATCTTCAGGAATTTCGAAAAACTCAAAATTCAGAACTTTCCAGGATGTTTTTCATTGAATCCAAGATTCAACAATTTAGGAATTCTTCAACATTCGCAAGAATTCACAGCCGCAGCATCTTGAAACCATTAAAAAATCATTTAAAAAATAAAAAGGTCTCAACTATCTCTGGTTTTACGAATTTTAAGACCTTCGAAACGTTCAAGATTTCCAACATCTCCAAGAATCCTGCACCATGAAAATTCCCAATACCTTCTAAACTTTCAAATTTCGGATATACAAAAGATCTATCCGAAGAAGCCAATAACCATAAAATTCTCACCACACAAAAACCTTGAAATCTCGAAAACAGGTTGCAAACAATCTCGGGGAATCTTGGCGAAACAATTCGGACCCTCGAGCAACAGCGAAGGAAACGTAGCAGGATCAGGGCATCGCACCCACTAAAACCACAGTCGAAATCTCCGCATGTACTCGAACGCTGCGGAACTACCACTCAACCGTAACCTCGTTTTCCATCATCCCCCTCCTCTAGCATGGTTATTCCAGTGTATGCTCGACCAAGAAACCGAGGCGAGGCGAGATACATTCTTCCATTCGGCCTACAAATTGAGGCGAATAAAGAAGTAGAGTCCAAAGAAGGATGCGATTAACCAGCGGAGCGCAGACGACTCGGTAATATACGATATTCCTTGACACCAGCCCGGGGATATTAAATAAAGAATCCCCCGCAGTCTCGCAGGAAGCCCCGGGGCAGCGTTTCGCCCATTACCGATCATCCCTTGCGCGTATTCCTCCGGAGACGAGGCGCGTATCTGCCGATATTATGGCCCTATTCATGCCAACTTACCGAATATCCTAACAATGTATTACGCGAGTCGATGCCATTCCAAGCGCCATCATTTCCGGTCCCTTCTCCTCTCTGCGTTAGGGAGAATACGTCTTTATCTACCATAAGCGAGGAAGAGGGGTTATTACGATTTTCATTATGTTTGACGAGAGGGAGGACACGGTGAAAAATTTAGATTCATCGATGAAGAGGATTTAGTGGGATACGGAGGTTTAAGGAGGTAGATTTTTAAGGACAGGTTGTGTCATTTGGGTTAGGTGATTTACTCGTATCAATTTCTTTCCAATTGATCCGCATCCAACATGCTCCTTTTTAATGCCGCGCGTGTTTTGGATATATTTTTGTATTCTCGTAACTAACAGTGCAATGTTATACGTATATCATATGATATCGTTGTATTTTCATATTATATTTTCACATATACTCATTGAATCACATATTTAATGTTTGACTATCATAAAAAGGCGCTTCTTACGATCATGCACAGAACAATCGTATTTTTCCTCGCCTCACAATAAACACCAACCCCAATCATCGCAATAAAATCCACCCCTGATACACGCAATCTATCGTCACCTTCCTAAACAAACAAACCCACTCATATACCAAACTGTAACTAAAATTAGTTAGCAAACACCATCACAAAGTAGACTAACGCAAACGCATCAACGCAAAAGCATCCTAAACTGTCGCGTGACGTTCTAAGAAGTCGTCGCGAGTGTTTTCTTTCAATTACCGTTAGCAGGCTAATAGAAGCGCGGAGAATCTGGTCTTGCTTTCAGTCTAAACAGGCAAGCGCCGGCGATTTTGCGCGTCTTATCGTTACTCTTCTTTCTTTGGGTCCGGAACCGAACAATTGGAGGCGCGAGAAGACGAGTTGTCTGTCGACAACGACAGACAGAGAACAGACAAGAGCGACAGAGGACAATGATGCTACGGCTACGACGAAATTGCTCGAGATCTTGAATGCCGGCTCTTCCTGAGTTAACGTCGAAAAGCTTCTGAGTGACTTGCTCCGGGTTTAATCACCGGCAGAAACTTCGCTAATGGCGGCTGCAAAGTGCTCGCGAACGAACCCGATGCCTCTCTCGCCCTCTGTCGCCTCTTTGTCGCCGAAAACTTCTACAAACGCGCGTGCACGCGTTTACATTTCGCCAGTAAAAAGGGGGAGAAACTGGGACCGTTCGTCTCGAGGATCGAGCGTGCTGTGGCTTGATAAGCGGACACACTACTGAGACAGCGAGCCTTCAACCGGGACCGAGCGGTTTCTTCGACCTGAGACTTGTTCGCCAACTTCCTCAGAGTTAGGAGCACTGAGTTAGTTTTTGTATGGGTAGGTTTACTTCATTCGACGTATTTCCGTGTCTCGTGTTTTCTTTTCATAGAAGAGACGCTTTGGGGGTGGGAATTTTGTTAGGAAGTAGTTCTGTAATAGTTTGGATTAAGTGGATTTTTGTTTGCTCTCGTATGAATACGTTTGTTTTATTCGATGAACGACGAGTAGTTTCGCACCTCGTGTTTTCTTTCCCTACATAAGACGCTTTTGGAGTGGGAATTTTGCTAAGGGGTAGCTCTTTAGTAATTTGGATTAAGCGAATTTTTGTTTGCGTTTGTCTAAATACGTTTGTTCTACGAACGACGTAATACGAAATAATACGAAGTCTTGCTTTTGTTAGCATTATGGCGATATTTATTCGCACAATTTATGTAATTCTAATGGTATGCTACAATATAACGAATAGAGAGGGTTAAATTGATAGTACAACACTAACAAGACAATGAAATTTGATTAAAATTAGATAAATCTCTGAATCTCACTGATTAAACCACAACTATTTTATGTTATTCAGTTTGTTACCAAAGCTCCGTGCTTTCTAAAGGTTTAGGATTTACCAAGCTCGGAACTCTTTGAAACACAGCACTAATACGAGTTGGATATCTTAACATGTCCACAGTCTCGACAATATGATGTGCTCTTTTCAGAAACTGAATGCCTTCAGGCTTTAGATTTATTATACTCTCTGAAGCACTTGCTGCATTAACATCAACTAGGATGAAAACCAAATGACTATGTCTAAAATTTACTAAATGTAATATTCTGTGAAGGATTTAGTAACCATAGCGACTAGCCATCTCTCGTTTCTACCATATTATTCTTGTCATTGAAACAATGTTACCTTTAAAAATCTGGTATATTGCGAGTCTATAGCTTCATCATGCGAAACATGGTACGTTATAGCTACAGGTGGTGTACATTTTTATTTAACCAATGCGTAGCTGAAATGTTTGGTGATCTTGAAACTTCGGATTCCCTTGGGTTCTGTATTCGTAAAAATGTCACTTGCAATGAACAAACTTATAGAAATGAATCATTTGTTCATTTGTTAACGAGTTGAACGTTAATAATGTAGCTGACTAATGAAATTGAGAAAAGAAATGAGAAACTAATACAGTGAAGTTTTTTTAGAATTCGTTTGAAAAGAGTTAAAAATTAGATATCTCATGTGTTACAACGTAACTGTATTTTTATCCATCTACTTTAGATATTGTCGTTAGAGAATGATGATACCATCCAAGAAAGAAGAATACATTTTCTGGGTTTCGAATTTGCTTCGCGAGAAATTCTTTGTTTAACAAGCGACGCACGTCTCCAACTGTCACTTTATAGCAAAAAGACAAAAATATGTGCTCTGTGAAACTCAGCAAGTTCCTCGAGTTCGCGATTTGATAAGTGTGGATTACAGCATGATATGCTCGCTGTCGCTTTGTTCTATCTACTCTGTTGAAACAGAGACGTGTCCTGCAGAATTTTAGAACTTTAAAACTACCCTTCGCTTCGGCTCAACGTGATAAGTTTGGACTCCTTCCCCACTGAGACCTTTTTCCAGAAACGATTGAACGAGATGACAAAATATGAGAATACTAGAAAAGCTTCCACTGACCACGAAATACTGCGCACAATTTAAGATTTAAATTCCACAAACCATTGGTGAAAGAATCATCCTTTCAAATATTAAAGAACCTCTTTCAAACCTTATCACGTCTCAAAAGTCTACAAAATCTTAGCACGATTTTCGAATGTAGAAACCGCTATCATCTGCCATTGACCTACATCAAAATCTCAGATCGTCAAATAATTTTAAAAATACTTCGCTAATCATATTATCATATATTGAATTATAATACAATAACCTTCGTACGAATCCATTTTTCCATCGTTACTCCTACCGCTATTAAAATTCCATATAAAGCAACCCAATCGTTTCATTCTCGACTCGACATATCTAAACTCAAGAATTGGCCGGATCGAAAGGAAGAAATACTAAGGTTCTGTATATAGGAACAGAACAGAGACTAATTTCGAGAAAGGAGTTTTTAATCTCGAGCAACCCCTCGCCAGTCTATATGGATTATAATTATATTCGGGTGGCTTCGTTTTAGGGAACGCCTCGCGAACCCTTCGCAGCTTCGGGCAGCCGGCCCGTTTCGCTGCTATAATTGGTATTTATGCCTGTGGCCGCGTTCGCCGTGATTTGTGGCTGAAACTCCGTTAATGAGACGCACGTGTCTGTTAATTAAACGAGACCTGCTGCGCCTACCAACCGAACGATCGGCCGGATTAGCCAGGTTTTTTCCCTTAGGAAGCGTCGCGAGGAAGTCGAGGCGAGGAGCAAGAGCCAAGACCTCGATCGCGTGACGAATTTCACCGGCCGATTTTTTTCAATCACCGTCTCTTCGTTTCTTTGATCGTTTATCTTGCCAAGGGACTTTGTTCTTGCTGCTGGAAGTTGCTTGCTTGATAGCAGAGAAAGTTTGTAAAGAAGGTCGAAGGAAGTCGAAAATGGGTGATTTGAGTTTAAAAGACGCGTTTTGTAGAATTTAGGGAAGATTTAGGTAGCATCCTTTGGAGTTCCTTTTTCTATTTTGATTCCAGGATTATGGTGAATTACAGTAGCTGCTGAGAATATGAATATGCATTGTGGAAAGTTAGAGAAGATGAGTTTTGGATTTCTTGGGGATTGTTGCTAAATATGCGAGGATAACTGGATTGAAAATGTAAAAGGTTTAAGCGAAAGAATGAAGCAAACGTAAAGAAGAGAGCAAATGAAAAAATAAGCGCTGTTGGCACTCACTTCACTGGGACGTACTAAAATAATTTCCATTTTTTAATATATTTGTCATATTCTGCCAAAATTGATAAAAGATATCACTGCATCCAAAAGACACCTATGTTTCTAGTTCTAACAATTTATCAATACGAACCGTTATGCTTCCACTAAATTCATCTCCATTTAATCTAATTCCAACAACTTCTAAATAAAATTCTGCAGCTAAACAATATCTCAAACGAAACTCCACTTCCTCCATTATTCAACCACGTAACTCTACCCCACCTGCCGCAACAAATAACCCGAGAACGATCCACAAACCCAAATTACCCCACAACCCTGCCGAAACCCACCATCTCTAGCCAGATTCACCTAAAATTTCCACCCTACGATCCACGTAACGGACTCTTCGAAAACACCCTAACATAAGAACGTATAGAGGGTGTAACGCGTGGGTCCATTGGCGGGAAGTTAATAAAGAAATATACAAGGTGTCCAACCTCCGCATTTAATATCAATTTGCCCTGGCCGGTTCTCTTCCCATTCCCTTTTACGAATAGCTGTCCCTTCGGTCGCGGAGGCCGAGACGACATTGCCACGCGAAGGGTGGAGGGTTTCTCTAGGAGAAACGAGGGCTGGATGACGAAGAGGGTTGCGAAGACTGAGGACCAGCAACGATAAGAAAATAAGAGAGAGCCGGACGAGGCTGAGGGGAGGGTAAATGGCTGGGTATCGTATCGCGAGAAAGAGGTGGTGAAACCGGCTACTAGCCAGGAATTTTCGTGGTGGAAAGCAGCCCAAGGGGCTGAAAAGAAAGTCACGAGGGAGCGTAACGCGTCGCGGAACTTCCTTCTTCGCCTGGGACGAAGTAATTGTTAAAACGCGTTCCGAAAGATGAGAGCTGCTGATTACTTTCCTACCCCCTCTCCTTCACCCCTTTAGTTGCTCTAAGTGCGTCTCGCGACTCCTTTTTCCCTCTTCCTTTCCTGTTTATTCCTTTTTCTTCTTTTTCTTCCTTCTTTTTCTTTCTTCACGCTTATTGTAAATGCTGCCGGATGCGGCGTACCCTCGCGGCTTCGTGGAAATCTAGCAAATTGACGGGGTCCTCCTTGTCTCGCGAGAAGGAAATTAGTGGAGTAACGCGGAGTACTTAGACGCTCCTCTGCTTAATTCGCCGTGATACCGCTTTGCGGCCGAGCGTTCCGTTTTATTCCCACTGGTAAATTTGATGCTGGATACTGATGTCGGCGGAGAAGGTGATTAAGGTTTTTCGCGGCTCTTTTTAAATTGGTCCGAGTCCTAAAGTGGCGCTGGGAAATTCCTTCCTTTGTGGATTCGTTATTCTTTTAGGAAGTTCTCAGGGAGATGGAACAAATGGTTTTTGCTCCTTGGGAGAAATTGCCGGGTTGCGGAGAATTCTATTAAAAGTAGTCGCGCGATGCATTTAATAGATAGGTATATTGCGATTGCTATGCTATTATTATATTATATATACTAGACCTGTTAACTATTCTATATATTGTAGACTACTAGATTATAGATTACAGAACTAATCTATTTCATTGATAATTAAACGTAAGCGTAAATGTAACGAAGTACAGTCTACGAACTGCATTTAAATCTTTGTAGCTGCGTATTCTTTATAATTATCGTACATTTACGGTTGAACTAGCCAATGAAACTTAAGTAGTTCTGTATTCGTTACAATGTTCCAAATCTCTAAAGAAAATTGTATAACTACTAGATTCTTATGGATATCTAACTATTTACCTTTTGCTATTTTTTTAGTAAACATTTAAATAGGCGTTAGCTATTCGTTTAATAATTTCTAATGAATTTTTTGCGAGTAGTTGTACCCAAATCGTTGTGAATAACTTCCCCTTTGTTTTGCGATATTTCTAATAACTGCTTAATCAAATGTTGTAACAATTTCTTGTAGACAATTGTGACCAATCGTAGAAGCTACCATTGAAATCCCAATTCTATTGTTCCATATCTCTAATTAGGAAACCATAAGAGACGGCAATGGATACTGCATTTCTGAAACTACTAGCAACCCCAGGCCAAATCGAACCGAATCCCATCGATCGAAACCCGGAAATCCTTTCGATTAACAGTACGTCGTACCGGACGCAAGGAATTAATTCTCCGTCTCCCCTAACCCTGACCCACCCCCGAAACCCACGGAAACATGAATTATGTCCGAAGAAGCGCGCAGCTGTCACCGAACGGCTGTGGTAATTGCGTTATTTGCATTTAAAGCGGAAAAAGCGCGGCAGGGAAGGTTGGAAAAGGCATGCTTCGAGCATCCTTTGACCGCTTCCCATCTTCGAGACATAGGAGGTTCTCGTGGCATCCCTTTGTGACTGCGTCTGCCTCTTATTAAGGCCGACAGGCTGGCCAGTGTGATTGCCGACTGCTCGGATGCCACGTTAAGGTAGGTATTCTGAAATTCTGTGTTTTCTCTCCTCTTATTACCCTCGAACGACTGCGAAAGTGTTTCGTACCAAAAATAACAGATATTTTTGAAATTTTTACAAAGAAATGGCCTACCTTTCTCTCGCAAAGCGGTCATTGAGAGAATATTAATTTTTATTTAAATAGAAAATAGTGATCGGTTAATCTTGAAGAGGTTTTTTGGAAAATTAAATGGGAAACGGTATTAATTTTTAATGGGTCTTATTTAACAAAGTTTATTGATAAAAAGTAGCTAATATCACGATACATGTTTCATATTCGTAATAAATAAGCTTATATCGTGATGCGTATTTCCCCATACTTTTATGAATGTGAGAAATTCAAACATATTAATATTATTTATATGATCGATGTTACACATCTATCAATGGAGAATTCTAATTAATTTATTCAATTCGTCATTTTTTATATTCGTACGCAACGAATTATATCTGAGGGAATATTTATATTTTATTAAAAATTAAAAATTGAACATTTTTCACTTTTTCTCCGTAGTTTGCATACAAAAATGTATAGTCTGCAACCTACAGTGGTAGACAAGAGAAAATTTAGTAGGTAAGCGGAAAAAAGCATCATAATTTTACAAAAAGCAATTATATTTCATTGTAGCGTAAAATGAAATTGTTTGTCACTTACGAAATAGGCTTCAAACATTTTTATATACGAACTTTTTTTATCATTTCAATGTCTAGAATCAACCCTATAAATCTCTATATTTTGTTATACCTTATATGCTTCAGAATAACGTAAAACAGCGCGTGTTAATGTTAGTACGTAATGCGTGTTAGTATAAAAATTATAATACGTACTAATCCTAAATTTTTTGACGTAAATCAGAATTTCGATGAACTCAATTTCTACAAAGGGAAATTTACAATAATTATCAACGGTTTACACTGGCTGAAACGGCATTTTTATCCTATTGACTCAAACACTCCTCATTTCTTCTAACCACCCTTCTGTTCTCATTTACTCGGCTCTATTTACACGCTTTTTCGCTATTTATTTTCACTCGACTTTCACCCTTTCCCTCGGGCTATCCGCCCTTCTTCAAATTAATATTTACACCTGTACGCTCTAGCCCATCAATCACAGTCGCTACACTTACAACGATCTCACGGATGGATCTTCACACCCCTAAAAGTGCATTATTTCACACGGCGAACGCAATACAACCCCCGTGTGTCTCTCATCCACTTCATTCCACATTCCCTCTTACCCCATTACCTTCTCGCTCGTCCATCCTGCAATTTTCACACTCACACACACACACACATACTCATTGCCAGAGGGGCAGAGAATACCAAGCAGTAACAATTGTCTCAGGTTTCTCGTTTCGAATTCCACGACGAATGAACGACAACCTGATATACATCAACGTTCATAAGTATCAGAACGTCTACAAATTTCGTACGAAACGCGATTATTAATCCAGATTATGAGTAAAACTATTTTATATTTGTGTTAGGATATTTAGTAAAAATTTGTAAAAACTACATGTAACAGAGAAAAATAGCGAATGAACAATTATGCGACTTTTGTTACTCTTAACCTAAATAGCATGGAAAAAATTTGCGATAATTTACGTAGGAAATTCTGACAAATCTACTCGACAACATAACAAATGACAATTACAGGAAAGAAGTATGATAAGTACGTTTTTGTCGGTTTTCTGATTTTAAATCCATTTTACGATTAAACAGGAGGATTTCAATATAAGAAACTATTACGTTCAAAGCCTTTTTGCCAGCCTTCAAGCCTTCAAAGCCTTCAAAGCCAAACTATTATGTAAGCCTTTCAAAAATAATTAATAAGTGGGCAAAATTTGATACAAGACAAAGGCATAATTACTAACATCAATGACATTCTAATATCTCCTATATTATAATATTATGACGAGCAATACTTTCAAAATTTTGATAGAGGTAATAAAACAAGTGTTTAGCTTCAAAATCGGATATAAAAACAATTTCGATACTATAGAATTAATCAATAACATGCAGAATCTTAAAAGCGCTTGTCTATAAAAAATAGAAAATGTAATTTGTCACCTTATTTCCTGGTAATCTTCAAGTATAATGGAAAATTTCATAATAAATAAGTAATTGTGTAAAAATATATAAAATATTTAAATTCTCTAAGTCTTCTCTTGTGTTCATAAATCCCATGATTTATTAACAACTGACTAAACTCATCATAAACTTATATTCCTGTAGGATGATCATTCACATAGAACTCGAAGAAACTAAGGAATGAAATTATAGGAAGGAAATTTCTAAACCATCAAGGATGAATAAAATTCAAACGATGATCTACAGTAACAACACGGTAGTAGCTTTTATGAAAAACGATTCGTCGTAAGTTTGCCCCAAGGGATCGGTTCGACGACTGATCTAAATATTAATATCGCAAGATCGTGGTACGACAAACGTAACAATCGTACTCAGCTCATCCTAGAAAAATGTTTTGCCTCGGCTCGGGAAAACTCACTGCTAACGATACCTTCAGCTCGACTGCTACGTTTTGTTTCCATAACCGGTGGAATAACACTCCGACCGCTTATCTTCGAAACAGCTACCGTTCTCGATCGCGAAAAGAAACTTACGTACGGGTTCCTCCTCCGTCTCGCCGGAAGTCCTAGTTTTTTCAATGTACCAACGCGAGCTCCGCGAAAGAATCGGGACGTTTGCCCCAGTCTCTCCTTTTATTCTCCATTTTTTTTTCCTTGCCTTTCCAACGACCGCCACGGTATGATTAACGACGGCATAATGTCGCAGCGAACAAAAGTGAATCCGTAGCAAAAGGCTACGGCAGAGAAACACGCCGGATGCACGGAAGACGGACAACGTCTGTATCCGCGCTTTACTTCTCGCCAACTCTGCCAGAATTATGAATTTCGTCTTTATTCGTATATAAGGGGTGGCCGATTTTTTTTATCTGCTATTATAGATATTTGGAAAAGGATATGTTGTATTGTTGAACAGAAGAAAGTGTTTTTAGAGGATTGTAAGAAATTCGAGATTCGAGATGCGAAAGGAATGCTGATAAGTGGTGGTGCTAAGATCTATTAGGATCACATTTTTATTCTTCTCTGATCCTTTTAGGAGCCGAATTTTTATACATTGCGTACGAAGTTTCTTTGTCGTTAGTCATTAACAATAGAAACACATCTTCTTTTTATGATTTTGGACCGATTTTAACTAAACGAACATTGGTCGTTGTAGTTCATACGAAAATAAGGGCAGTTCACCATTTTGGGACATTAAAATTGTATAAAAAGTACAGACGTTCAAACATTTTAATCTTTACCGATTTTTACAAAGACTATCCTTACAGACAAATTTTCAGCTTCCTAACTATTAAACATATAAGCTTCTCTATTTTTAAATTTTAAATTTGAAGCATTATCGTCAAGCACTAAATTCATTGTATTCATTGTCCTACTTTTAATTCTTTCAAAATATTACTGAATTCACCCTCCGAAAAATGATCAAAGTCGTCACATTAAAAAAAAATTCCATTTCTTGTTGTTTCCAAAAGTACAAGTGGAAAGATGTATGTAAGTACCTACACATATCTGTATCAAGAATCCTCTCTCCACCCGTTACTACGTCTGTCCTTGCACTTTCGACCCCTAGATCCTCCTGATCCTTCCAGCCAAGGCTACAGCTCGTCCACAGGCTGTGACGTAATTGATTTTGCGACCAGTGTCCTTCGACCGGCAGAAACGACCAGGCTTAATGGGCAGACGTTTTATCCTCCTCTTTTACGGGACCACGTATCCGACGAGCCGCCGCCATTACGCCTGCTGGCGAACTTTCCCCGACATGGAATGCGACAGTAAAGAAAATACGCCTCACACGAGCTTTTACTGACTTCCAGGATACCAACCATTCGGGAAGTTTGCCGGAAAATTCTGGATGCTTTCGAGTTGGTGAATTTGTTGTACTTTTTGTTCAGGGTCAGAAAGGAAGCTTTTCAAGGATGGCTTTTGAAGAGGACGTGGATGTAATTACGTGGATAGATGTGCAATATTTTGAGATGATAAAATGGTTCTTTAATGTAATAACGTCGTTAACATTAGACTTCCTTTAAATACTTTCACCATTACCAGGATCAGAATGTAATCTAAGCAATCTATTTTATTAGATCAATTTGTATCTCAATGTCGATTCAATACCAATTTATATCTAGTTATGCAATTACAAATCAATAAGGAGACACATCTATTTTTCATCGAGATTTAACGAGACGAAATCCGTATGATATTATTAAAATTTTTATTAAGGAATGAAAATAATCATAATTAAATAATAAAATAATAAAAAATTAAACGTACAAAATCTTCCAAAATTAGTCTCCTCTCCAAGATATCACATTTATATCATTTTTACCAACAAAGTAAATTAACAAAATCCATATAAGAAATCCAAATACATCCATCGCCTATTGAAAATTAAATCCTTTACTATTGCAGACTCACCAAAATATTTCACTCTTCTAACTTTTGCCGAAACAATAAAATCACCGCAATTTATAATCAAGAAATACACTCACATTTCCCATAAACATTGACCTTACTAGCATTATTAATCTCACGATCCCTACCATAAAATAAACCATCGCAATCCCAGTAGAAAGACACATCTATCATGGAAAGAGCCGCACGCAATCAAAACCTCCCTTGCAATTACCATTAGCTATCAACTATGGAACATTATCCAGACGACAATCGCTACCACGTAACAACATCGACGCTCGAGCATACACTCGAGCGAAGTGATCGCGGTCTGCTGAGAAACGTGGCAGAAAACTATATTTCACGCTTGCTATCGACGCCATAAGGACGCGCGTAGCGCCTCTAAGAGGATGCAGCAGCGGCGAGACATGCGTCTCCTCGTATCGGGTTATGGACCTGTAAATACGCTGGACGTGTTTACACGACCATAACCTCGGTCGTCTTGTAAATAAGTTAACCCCGGGTCTCTGGCCGGGTTTTACGAGGACAACGACAAAGTACCGATATAACGTGGTCCAGCGTTTGCCGCCTCAGTCAATCACGAGCTTCCTCCGAGCGTCTACGCGACCATTCGAACACCGATCTTAACCCTTCTCTAGCGACATGCTAAATCACGGTTAACTTGTTCTTGCGCAATGCACGAGTTCGAGGGTGGGAACGACTGCCGGAGACCAGACGTTTACGTCTTCCGTGAATTACGGAAAACTTGCTGGTCCTAGAGTGATTTGGCTGTTGGAGTTTCCTTCTGGGAGACGCTGTTTCCTCCTGTATGGGGAACTTGAGAATTAGGTTCAAGGAGTTGTCTGGCTTCGTTTAATGGCTGGCATTGGCCTTGATTTGTGTTTCCAACTGATGGTAGATCGTGTTATTGGGAGTTTCCTTGGGAGTTGTCCTTTATTTGCTTCAAGATTTTTTATATACGTAGATATTCGAGTGGACGTTGTTCGACTGTTATAAGAATTTTGGGGAAATTCTTGAGAGTAATCGCAAATTGTCAGTTCTTGTATCTCATGTCTTATGAACGTTTTTGATAGTTACTTAATTAAGATTCGTTGTACTCATTTTTCATGAATTCCTGTGAGTAGTCATGTATCGACAAATATACTTCTGTAACGATATTTTTGTGAATTTTTGTAAATAATCGCAAATTTCTCAGCTCTGTGAACCTCGCTTGAGAGTTTAGATACCCTTGGTATCAAGTGAAAAATATTATAAAATTATCCATAATTTGTATTCAATAATTCATGCTAAGAAAGCGCAGTTGAAATTGTAGTTGAAACGATCGCGTTATTACAAATACGACGTGTCTTTGCTACGATCAACTATAATCTACAATCTTTATGAGGAGTATAAATATTTCGGTGTTGAGACAATTTAGATAATTTGAAATTCTGGTTCTTCTGCAGACAGCGTTAAAATTACATCGATACATAATATATTCCTTTTTAGAATTTCTATGATAGCCCCATCTTTGTACTTTTATTCTGAAAAGGCAAGTATGATTACTATAATTGTTAGTTCGATAGCACCACATATCCTATTTAACAGTGAAATGTAGACCTAGATTATATATGATTTAAATTGCCTTTTTCAGAAGGCAGAAGCATAACTGAAGTAGGGTGTTGCTAATAACAGATCATAGGTAAACTGGTTGAACGTCTCTCGTTATGGACTCGTACAACAAACATCAGGCATCTGGAAAAGTAATGTTGGAAATCATGGTGCACATATTTTTCCTGCAAACAGGCAGTATTTTCGCAACAGCGTCGTTCGACAAACATTTTTAATGCCCCATAAAGTATCCAAGCGATTTTGACACGTTCCAGTTGCGTTGGAATAAAAATCCTAAAAAATGACTTCGGTGAAAATATCACGACGATATTTCACCAGGTATGTAAAAGCAGCCAAATGCCATCTCCAAAGTTTTATGTTCAAATTTCCATCGCTGACACTCTTATTTTAGACCAATCAATATTTAAAATTTAAATTCAGGAATTCGAACATTGTATTTCTACTCGTAAGTCAAATTCTAGGAAAAAGTAAACGTAGAGAGATTTGCGATTAGCTTAAAGTTAAGCTTACGAGATACAACTTAGACATAGAGTCTAAGTAATTAAGCAACGAATTAACTTCACATTGATCGTTTTTAATTTACCTTCATAATTATCTATTTATAAATACTGCTTTTCATATTTGAACAACTCAATCAAGAATTAACCCAGAAACTAGTATCATAAAATAACCTGGTGAATAATTAAAGTGGAAAAACATTTTGCTCCCCCTTTTTCCTACCCGATATCTAAAGTACCAATTATCGAAATACCAAATGATCCTACTTCTTACGTGAAAATCTGCATCCTACAGAAATTCGAGCGATCGACCCGAGGTCAATCGACGATCTCCGAAACATCATGGAACTTTGTCGCGAATAGAGTTACTCTCGCGTTCAGATGGCCCCGATTCCGCGTTATCGAGTCGAATCTTCGTATTCGGATGTGCAGCTGTCGCATGTTCGCACAAACACATCGAATCCCGCACTAATAACTCGAATGGAAATTGGCCTGGGGCATTCGAGATATCCGGTCGTGTTTCCGCCACCGTGTCCCCTTTCTCAATTATGCGTCTTCGAGATGTTACTATTCTCTGTAAGATAGCGAAATCCAGGCTGATGCATGGACCATACCGCAACACCGACTCCGCGGAGGATTACAAGAATGCAAATTGCCGTGTGAGTTGTCGGCACCGAAGCAATTTTGTTAGCATTTGAAGCCAGAAGAGAAATTCACTTCTGCTAATACGTATCATTAGTTAATTAATCGGTTAATGTATCGTTGATTTTTTATGTATGTATTTTCAAAGATTGTCAATTTTCAGATATTTTTAGAGATTCATTCTAGAAGTGAGCTATTGACTAGAATGAGAGGTTAATTGTCCATTAAAATAATGGTATTTAATAAGAACAATATTATAATTTAAAATAGGACTAACAAGAAATAGTAATAGTATTTAATAAGTTCAAAATTAATTTCTTCCTTTAAAGCATATCATTCTCAACATCGCATAATTAAACTTCGAAGCATGTACGTTAACAATCGAATATTACATTTATAATTCTGAACTCAGCTGTTTCCATATTTGCACAAATAAAGAATTACCCTCCCTATTATATCAAAACGAACCACCCAACCAACCTACAAAAAAAGAAAGAAGTAATCGTGCTTATGCATTCCTTACATGATTTAAAAAATTTTCGATCCATAAGTAATTGAGCAGCCGTTTGGACCGTCCCGCGTTCCCTCAGCCTCCTCTATTTAACAGATATATTCTCTTAATAAAACAGATCGAAAGGGGCACCGAAGACGTTGTAATCCATGGTGATCAGGCTGTCAGTCCCGGCACGCGTTCGCGAACGATCCGTAATACACTAATTCCGGCGCGAATGTTCTCAGAATTAAATGGCGATCAATCTTCCCCACAGATTCCCCCAGCAAACCTCCCTCCACCTCTAAACCACCTCACAGTCAAACAAGATGGAATCGAGGTGAAAAAAACAATTCCGCTTTTATCGAACCATCCCCTACCTATGCCTTTCCCTCTGGCACGCGTTCTCTCGACTTTAACGACACGCAAACGAGCCTGCTCGACGTCGACTTCCGACCAGCAAAGACTTCGTCGACACGGCGTATCTGCTTATTCATCGTCCGCGTAATGGGGTGGTTCAAGCCCCCACACCCTTTCGAACAAAGCGAAGAAACGAATTGGCAGGCGGCTGACGGCTTCCGAGGGTGACTTTCGCTGTTCCTTCGACCGACGAAGATGGTGTGCACCGCCCCTAACACTCGAAGGAACGGGTCGATGAAGAACAAGAGGACGTAGGGGGAGGATGGGAGAATGAAGACGGTGGTTAGGATGATGGTACAACGATCGTTGTACTATCTCCGGTGAACAAAGCCAGAGCTAACCCCTGCATGCCGGAAGCTAGAACAGGGGGGAAACAGGCTGAGTCGCAGGACTTCCGGTTCATCCCTTCGATAGTTCAGTCAACGCGATGAATCGGCCCACGCTCCCTGAAATTGCGTTTGGATCTCCTATAGGAAAGAAATATCTTTTCTATCGTCTGTTTGCCGAGTGTTTAAGAGGTTAAGGTGGTAATTTGGATTTTAATTAAATCGCAGAGGCGACATCGTTGGTTAACTGAGGAGGTCTGTTTCGAGGTAGATAGAAAGGTGAATCAATATTTAGAATTTGATTCGCGTATCTTGAAGTAAAGATCATTCTTCTTTCACTTTTTATTGGTAAAGGCAATACGGATAACAATTTTTATATTCTGAATAGTTTATAATCTTTTCCTCGCATATTTGTAGATGCATTAAACAAGAAGTTCTATTTGTTGTAGCTCAAAGAATATTAACTCCGATAGTAGTAAATATAACAGTGCAAAGTGTGACATTTATGTCATGTGTAAATTTTTGTCGCTCGAGATACTAAATTCGCACGAAGCGTACGCGAAACGCTATCTCAATCAACACCATCTATTCCCAAAGCTTCTTATACTATTTCCTGCAAATCAATTCGTTACGAAAGCCGCGATAAAACGAGGATTGCGGGCGGCTCGTGAGCAATCAGCGACAACGACGAGAAGTCGTCCACAGAGATTCGATGAATCAGTGGGGCAACAAAGGGAATAGAGGGGGGGGGGGCAAAAAACAGAGGAGAGGAGGGGAAAAGAGGGCAATGGTCTCGGCCAGGGGGATAGTCAATTTCCATCGACCCCCTACTGGCACGAAAAATGAACAGAGTCCAGCGCGAGTTCGCCGGCTGATTATTTCGCTTTTTGCCACATCGTTGTGCCGTGGCGTCGCTAAGAAAAATGGCACGATCCAGGAATGTGGTTTTTTCGTCGCTCCACTCCTTGCCAGTCGAACGATTCGTTTCACCACTCGTGCAAAACCATGGACGTCCATCGCGTGCCGGAAGGATAATCGTCGCGTTCGAAACGTCACCGGGTGACTCGTCCGGATTTCGCTCGTGATTCGTTCGCTGTTACGTCTTTGGCGAAGTTACGAGGGACGGAGGGATTGATGACTGACTTCCGGAATTACCCCGTGTGCTCCTTTTTTTCGAGAGGTAGATGGATCGGGTGGAAGCGAGGAGATTGCACGATGCAAAGGAGCCGAGGGTGATGCGGATCTTTATGGAGATACGGAGGATTCTTGCAGCAGTAAAAATTGGGGTTGTCGAGTTGAGAATGTCAAATGAGAATACGGGTCTACTTTTTGGTAGTTTTGGTTGGAGAATATGTGTTAACCGTCTACAATGCTACGTCACTTGCAAGTTACGAACATTTATGTATATGCGTGTCTTTTTATTTTCATTTTACTTATTCACGATTGCATTGTTGTACTGCGTAAATGATGACTTCTATAGCAATTCAACTATTAAACCCTGACACAATTTCTCTTATCCATTAGCAAAAGCAACATCAGATAGGGACATTTAATACGAATCTATTACTCGAATTACGACCTAAAAGCAACGTAAGAGCGACTAACAAGATTATCATTCCCAGATCTTAAATTTCTACTTCTACAAATTCCGCTCAACTGAAATATCAAATTTCTTGTGTCTAATCTCATAACTAACATAACTGCAATTTATAACACTTAATAGCATGCGCCACGGACAGCATAAAGAAGAATCTTCTCAAATCTACAAAAATCCAAAGTTCCATTCGAGGTCGATTGCGAGCGGATCCACGCAAGGTACTAGATCAGTCATCATTCCGGAAGAGGTTAATAAACGTCGCCGGCAACGAGTGGCGAACGAGTCGTTCGATGAAAAATCTCGCTTGTTTATCAAGAGCATGCGAGAGTCTCCGAAGCCGGAGGCAAAACGATCGAAGTTGTTCGCCGAGGCACGTTGTTCGACGGCAGTAAAACGATGATATACGAAACGCGGAATCGAGGCGACACCGAGGCCAGTGAAAAGAAGGAATCAGCAGGAAGGAAAAGGAAATAGAGAGCGAAAGAGAAAGAGAAAAAGAGAGAGCGAAAAAGAGCTACGGAAGTTTCCAAGTCCGCGACGAAGACCGTATAATAAAACAATCGTATTCCGGGCCAGCGGAGCGAGAAGCAATAAGGGCGTACGACAGTCCGAGAATATTCTTCAAAACAATATTTCGCGATCGTCCAAAAGGAGACAGAGCGGCGTCGTCGTCTCTGCTTTCCTTGCTAAAAGTGTATCGACGAACGACGTTTCTACGCGGGCCTCGACCGTTTATGGATTTTCGATGCCGTCGAACGTCGCCTCTGAAAAGTCGAATACCACCCTCTCTGACTTCCTTCGCGTTTGCGCCACGTACACACGGACCAGGCTCCGTAAAAAGTTCCTCTTCATGGACCGTAGACACCCCTTTTATCCGACGCTTTTCGTCACTGGATACGCGCGTAAACCTCCGTCAAGGAGTTTCCCCTTTCTTCGAGAGGAGATTCTCGAGATCCGTGCGATGTACAACTACGTTGAATGGGAATATTCGATCGCTGACAGATTATGGGTTGATACCTCTTGATTACGGATATGGCTTCCGCTAGGAGAAGGCGAGCTTTTAGTGCTCTTCTGTTGGATTATCGCGTCGTATTAAATAATGGAAGTTTGTTTTGAGGATGCGTGTACTGGTGATTTTACTTTTATGGGTGGCGAGCAAGTTTGTTGACACTTTCTATTTTCCTTTACAAGATTCGTCGCGTGACAGCACATTCATTTTATAATTTGTTATATTTTAAAAAACATTATCAATAACTATATTACCTGCTTTTGTTACAGGATTATATTATTATCTATTATAATCTACTTGTACAAAGTTCTATAGAGTTCTATATTCAGAGGTTGAAACGTGACAGCACAATAGAACGATTCAACCCTAAACTTATTCAGTGACCCTAAGTCACCGTAAACAGATCTGTTCCATTCAGAAGTAATTCTGAGCTTAAAAAATCGAAACGTGACGACCTAACAGTAACCTGGGATTAAGTTTATAAATCAATATCCTCTACTCTTGCCCCTATTTCTACCTTCGACAAAATCTTCCCTTCCTAACCTCTAGAAAAAAGTTCCATAAGACGGTCGAGAAAAAGGAGCATAATTCTATCAACGAATAGACTGATTTTATAAGCGATTTTTTGTTCGAGAATCCTCAGATCAATTCAAGCATTCAACATATTCTGCCTTCGAACGATAGACGCGCTTCGTGACAATATAATGGCGGCATGATCATATAATAGGCGATGATGAGTACGCAACGGGGAGCGTCTCATTCACGTGAACCGAGGAAGTCTGTACTTAATCGGCACGATGATGGCAATCACGTCTGAGCAGGCCTGTCCCGCATTCTTCACTGAAACGTTAACCTCCGGGCAGTGTCGATGATACGATGTAGACACATGCAAACAGACAGAAGTCAAAACGTCGATCGTTGAAAAACAATTCATCGAATGCTCTACCATGCTGATGTAGCTGCAAGGCAAGCCCTTTTATGAATATATGTATAGATGATACCTCGTCCGTAGACTAACGATGAACAATTTAGAATCACTTTTGTAACTGTATCTATAGTTATACAGTTATTAATATATTACCTTAAATATGTATATTAGGAATGACATTCCTATGCGTGAATCATAGTTAAATTTCATAGTTAAATCAGTTAAATTTTGAGAATTTACTTGGGAAATTATATTCTTTCTTATACATGCATACTAGGATATTTTTACGATTTCGTTGCATCTATATTTTTGCACGGTAATGTTAATTATATATTTTACTATGTATTAATATACCTGTTACATTATTATTAATCCAACTCTCCAGTCGTTCCAGTTATCAGCCTCGAAAATTTTCTTGAAACATTCGAATTGAACGACAAGACATTTTACGAGCAGTGTATCTAAATTCACTCTCTAATATTCCCGTTTAATAAAAAATCTCCTTATGAAACATAACATATATTTAAGTTTATAAAGTACGGTCACTAAAATCTATCGAAAATCTACCAAAATAAATAATGAGACGTCCTACTAACAATGAGAAATTAGTACGTATCTTAACTTACTACTTACTACTTAACTTACTACTAGTATCAAAACTTACGAAATATTCTAAATACTCCAATTTTTCGTATAGGAAAAAATTCCACAACTTCATTGCGTACTTTGTAATAATATTTCATTTGCGAGAAAAGGAGGGAACGCGATAATTATGGAAGAAGGCGTTGGCCTGGCAAGAAATTTGCTGATCATTCAGTGGACAATTCGTTTGATGATGCTCTCGACTGTTTCCTAGGGATATTGTGGACGAGATGCGGTCACTATGGTCAAGCTTATAACCAGAATACGACCGCAGCTCGGTGAGCGGCAGCAAAACGTATTTCAATCAAAGTTTCGAACGGCTAATCCCGAACGATTCTGGCTGAGACGGAGGGATCAAGGATCGACCATAAGCTCGCTTCTGTTGAATAACCTCTTTGGCGAGCATTCTCCTTGAAAATCGGCCAGCCAGCTTCGTCTACGATCGCTCAATCTGTGGATGCTGTTAACTAGAATCTTGTTAGAGTGTGTTTAGCCGAAGATTGCCGACTGTTATGCTCTTTTTGGTGAGCTTCTGCTTTGACTGGATGTGGGCCAGCAGAAGGTGAGATTATAGACTGCATTTTGGGACGTCTCCAATGCAAATTTCTAGAGGATCTCGGGCTTAGGTCTCGGTTTTTAAATTATTGGCTTGGGAAGCATAGTTTTGGGAAGTTTTGGTAGCTAATCTAGCCTCTTCCGTGGCCTATAAGTGTAGGTTTAGTAGCGGAAGTATTATAACTTTGATGTGATATTAGGATCTTGGCTTTAGATCAAGTATATAGAATTTTCTTTCTTAGATTATTTTATCGAAGTTTTGGAAGAATAATAATGTTCAAAGATCTTTATGAAAGATTTATGTTTGATCTAGCTCCGAATATCTATTTTTATTTTAAATTTCGTAATTATCTAACTTACACAAGCGTAATGCAGGTAAAAATATTCTATAGAATTATTCCATAAAGATTCTGTAGTATAGCTTCATAGAATATCCAATAAAAAATAATTCACTATAGAAACCGACAAGTATAATATTCGATATTCCTAAAATATACAACAAGATTCATCTGTCCCAAACTTAACCTACGCGGATTGATTTTCAAAGACCAATCCGCATCATCTCACTCATCCTCTATATTTCAAACTTGAAAATCTTCAGGCACACAACAAGCTCCCTGATAAAAGAACAAAAATAAAAAAATACCAGCTATAAAATTACACGAGGTCAGTACCTAATCCACTTAATATTCAGCTTTGTAGCAGCAAAACCTACCGAGATTCCCTTTGATCTAGCGCACACGAATATTCATCTAGTTGAAAAATATAATACGGAAATCGAGTATAGGAGGAGATCACGTAATGCACCGTCCGCTGATTCGAGGCGGCGAAAAAGCCGAGGTAGGAGGGAAAGAAAGGCGAGGAAAAGGGCTAGGATTCGATTCCGGAATTTACGACGCGGACGGTTTCGCCTGGGCCGTTGAAAAGAACCGAGGCAAACTTCGCTTGGAAAAAGCCGCGGTCGATGGAATTGCATCTAATGACATCTGAGGAGACAGGGCCCCGTACCAGCTCTGTTGACAAGTGTAATTCCTCTTCTCGATTTCGATTCCACCGGTTTGTCTCGCGCGACAGACGGAACTCGCGACCTTCTCGCCCGGGGAACCGAGTTTGTAACTTGTTGCGCGACCGAACGACTCCGACTTTTCTTTACTATACGCGCCAGAGGGAAACTCGCGGTCCTTTGAAGACGATGGAATTTAAGAATCGAAAGAGTATTAATGTACGTGTTGTAGCCTTTTTTTCTGAGTTGGATAAATGTTGAAATTTCATGTTTAGTTGATTGATTACGAAGGAAAGGACTTTGGTGATTTAACGAGGCCAAGTATTTGGATTTTTTTAAATGGACAACGTTAAACTAAGGATTTTTATGGTATGGAAACGGAATAAAGTGGAAATGTATTAAGTCTTTGATAGGTTTCTTCTACCATTTCGATAAAAAATGTATATTTGAACTTATAAATTAAAATTGTGAAGTTCAAACAAATTAACAAATATTGTACCAATTCCACGCTTTTCCTTAATGCAGTTTCTTTGATCGTAAAGCAGAGATAGTCTTATTCCAAACATCATCTGAAAGAGTTCAATTTCGAAGCCAATTAAATAAACTTCTTTACATCTTATTCTAAAACATATTCGAAAGACTTGATTAATAGCAATGAATAATCAAAATGACCAGCGTCTAGCAAATTAAATAAATTAAACGAGTCATGTAACGACTTTTATAATCGATGTTTGAAATCCGTAGTCTCTTCGATTCTCACAGATCGAATAAATTATATCCCGCTTCGACTTAACTTTACAAAGTAATACACGGCGGCCCAATGTATACGACATCGGCTATTCAAAAATTTTTTGCGAATAAAGTATTTCCTGCTATGATTTAACCCTTGCGAAGCAACGACGCAACATGCACGATATTGGCTATTCACGAATTTTTACCGGTTGAGCTCTTAAGAATAGGTATTAGAATCGAAAAGGAGGAAGTGCCATCTAAACGGCGAGCAGCAACAAATAGCAATAAATTCCGCAACTTGTTGCACGGCGAAACTATATTCAATTCCGTGCGAAGGAAGATAGAATCTTCAGTTCTTCGAACATCCATGAAATTCACATTAATTGAATATTCATGAAACTCAAGATTCTCTTGCAATGAGCGTGCATGACATTCACCTTCCTTTCAGCGACACATAACCTCTTGTTCCTAACCTACTTCATAACAAAATTATTGTTATCCCTTTAAAAAAAGTGATTATCGCTCACTACTATTTAATAATCCAGATAAGCTCTATGCGATTTTAATAGGAAGTTGTAAAATTCATTGACACTTCCATTTGGTTCAAAGAGAACTCAAAGGCTTCAAAACGAAACTCATGTAAACAACAAAAAATATTAAAACAAATAGAATCAATCTTATCCACGAATTTACGGTAAAAAGTAACTCGATAAATTCAAAACTCCTTCTTCCCACCTTCCTCAGGAAAAGCTTATCATGACAGTCAACTTCTTTTCGGCAATACGTAATATCTTATTCCCAATCTATTCTATAACACAATAAATTTTCACATTTTCTTTGAAAAGGTTCAACTACTGCTCGCTATTTCTCAAGAACCATTAAAAAAACTTCACGTTAGAAGCCTGGAAAGTAAACTTTAAATTCCGCGTCCATCGGCCTCAAGAAGAAACTCACGGACAAAATCCATCGAATCGACGAATTCCTTTCGTCGATTATTCCCGAAACGATACGTTCCGCGCTCGGTCGGCCGATTTCTTCGATCGATGCCATCTCTGGCGGCTGTTCACGATCGCGGCGCGGTTACATTAATAATTTATGTCGTCCGACGATGGGACGTCGGCTCCCCGACACGATCAGAAATCGTGAGCGCAGATACGATCGCCTCTCCTCGCGGAAACGCAAAAGAAACTCTACGCCATCTAGTCACGCGCACCCCTCTCCTTTCACCCTCCTTTGTCGTCATGTTCGCAATTTCATCTCTTTCTCTCTCTATCCTAACCAAAAGGGCTAATAAGGAATTAAGGACACGCGCGAGCGTTTCTCGTGTACTCAACGAGTCACCTCGAGGAAGAAGATAGGAGAAGAGGAAAGTCGACGTGCAAACTCGCGAAACATTTTGCAGCCGACGGAAGGAAAAGTTTCCTGGAGGAACTGGGTCGAGGCTTCAACGGGAAATGCGTCGATTTTCCTCCGGATCATCCGGATCCGCTGGGGGAAAAGAACGAGTCGCGACGGTTCATTGGATTACGTCCTACGTTGAAAGATCTTGTCGGATGTCGCACGGTTGAGAAGTTCTTCGGAGGATTTTATGCGAGCTTGCCTGGATTCAGGGGTTGAATCGCTTTGATCATGATGGTATGAGAAAGTGAGGATAAGGTTTGAGGTGGGTTTGATGAGTTTGGGATAGTTTGGAGGATATGAAGATGGTTTGAGGTAAGTAAGATTTGATACTACCGTGTACATGGATATTTCAAGAGATTCTTCGTTCATTTACCAACAAATTTATCTTGAAGCGAACTATTAAAATATGTGTAGGACGTCTAAAGATTTTGACGTGCCATCTCAAAGGATTGTTTGTTTTAAGGTAACAAATCATTATCTACAATATTATAACAGCGTAACTTAAATTTTTGGAAGATTAAAAGGGAAACATCCATTACTGTAAATTATGGTTTACCCACTACTGAAGCCATTATTCTTTACTAATTTAATTATTTTGAATAAGTTATATGACGTCGTAATTAAAATATATTAACATATAATAATAATATATCATGTATTACAAAAATAACACACACCTAATAAATTCTGTTATTTTCACCTACACGCTAAAGAAAATCTCGTGAATTAAAGAGTTAAAACCCACATACATCAAAAAAACAGCACAAAATTCAATAAATCCTTCGCGCTTTACCAAAAACAGCAAAAGAAAAATATTACGCGCAACAACGAAGCCGCAACAAATCATAGGCAACAGTCTACCCCAAAATCCTAACACCATTCGCAATAAAATCTCCTCCTCTGTCCTCCCACATAGTCACAAAAAAGAAGAAAATCCGGGAAAAGCCTGTATAGCTTTGTAAAAATGTATCAAATCGAACGACAATCATCGCGTTTGGAATTCGTATTTGAAATACCGTCGACGCGTTCGCGGTCGCTTCGATTTAGCAAGCCATCCCCTTCGTGTATTTATACAGAGCGAGCGGCAACCCCAGCGAAGAGCAGGGGATGCAACGACTCGCGAAACGGGGTAATCGCGTTCGATTTTGATACACGCGCGAAAGAGTAGCGCGTTTTCGGCTGGCCGGCCACGCCGATCGGCCGCGATGCACACTTTACTTTTTGAAATCCACGGGCCAGACGACGACAACGTTTCAAGCGTTTGTAATTAACGTCATCGCCCCCGGGCTCTCGCCCTTTCGATCCGCAGAGGGGGTAGCCTTTCCCTCCGGTAACCATCACCGCACACTTTTACAACGGTTCAAACCGTCAGCCATTCCCTGTCAACCGTCGGCCCTCTCTTTCCATCAAGCCTCGTATAATTAGTGTCCTCTGTTTTCCTCGGCCGGTAGCTGCGTTAATAACGGCGTGCCATCGGTTCGATCGCGTTTGCGGCTTCGCTTATCCGTTTGGAAACGAGATTCAATTACGATCCTCTGCCGCTAGTGACAACGCGGAGGTGTCGCGTGTTCTGTGTATCCGCGTTGTAACTCGATTCTCTTGTGTGTGTTTATCGTTTCTTTCTTGTGGTTCTTTTCGGGCATCGTAGTTGCACGATCGTTACCGGGTCGTTTTTAATAGTTGAGCTTGTAGGAATTTGACAACGATCGACGATTCGAGATGAAACGAATTTCATTTTTACGTATAGTCTCTTATCTTCCTTTTCACATTAGTATTTGCGCTTTTACGCAAGGCTTGAAGAAGTGTTCTCTGTGGTTTGTAACAGTAACTTGACACATTTGTGAATATAAAATTCATCTTTAGATTAAATACGTATTATATGTATATGTCCTTGTTCGAGAATTTATAAACATTATATATATATACAGGATGGTTGGTAACTGGTGGTACAAGCGGAAGGGGGATGATTCTACGCGAAAAAAGAAGTCGAACATATAGAATAAAAATTTTTTTTTAATTTTACAGTGAGATCCGTTATAACGTACCGCACGCGTACCGAGCGAAAATTCAAAGTCGATTTTCTCGAAAATAAAGCCTCAAACGAAAAATTTTTATTCTATATTTTCGACTTCTTTTTTCGCGTAGAATCACCCGCTTTCCGCTTGTACCACCAGTTACCAACCACCCTGTATATATAATTACAAATTGTATTAAATGCTTACATAATGTATGATATACATTCATACATTCGATCTAATCAATACATAATGGAAAGAAGAAAGGGAGCTAAACGTATGCCTTAAACTTAATACATATATGTACATTGAAACACGAAAATCCTTGCATAAGAGCTTGTTTAAACGACAAACTAAAACCTGAATAACGTAATATATAATAATGTAATAGAAGTTATTTATTTACGACGTAATGAAGGTTAGGAAAAACTGTCACGCAACAGATTGAACTCAAAACTTTCCCAACCTAACTAATAATTAACTCCCCCATCTATTTCGCCATTCCTCGTCAATTCTCCAAAACAAACGGCAGTCGACAATACCCAAACTCCCTCTGCCGAATTCTAATCTCAGTAGACTAACTTCGAGCCAGGCAACGTTCCAGTATATTCCACCGGTGGCCGGGGTCCTGGCAACCGATTTTCTTCCTTTCAGAGTAAATAATATTTCAATTACACTCGAGCCACCCCTCTTGGTGGCGTCGACTTCATCGTGGCCAGGAGCCGTAGCCAGGCAAATCTCGCAACGAGTTATCGCCGCTAGACGCAGGTGTAGACCGAAAAGGGAAGCCACAGGGAACTCGGAAATGGAAGGCGGCTGGCGTAGGTAGGGGTCGAAATAATATTCGTAAATCTTTTCTATAACAGATTCTACGGGAGGGAGGGGTAGACAGTGTGGGTGGGGGTGGTGAGACGACGCCAGTGGCGGG